>NC_079362.1:40701329-41001329 GCF_029582105.1 Oenanthe melanoleuca
CTGCTATTTAATCTTTTCATCAATGAAAGAAAATGGGATCTAGTGCAACCTCAGCCAGTTTGCTGACAGCACCATGCAAGGTGGTGCAGTTAACATGCTGCAAGAACAAGATGCCATCCAGAGGGACTTGGACAAGCTTGAAAAATGTGCCCTAGTGGGAACCTAGTGAAGTTTAACAAGGCCAAGTGTCCCTGACCATTCAGGGGAGTTGGGCTAGGTGATCTATCAAAGTTCCCTTCCAACTCAAACTAATCTCTAGTTCTTTAGTTTGACAAAGGTTTCTGGATTGTCTTCTCCAGCAATTATTCATTTTAATTAACTTTTTACCTTGTCAAATCATAGTGTGATTTTGCAGCCTTTGCCAGTTTAGGGAAGATTACTGCTACTTTATCTATCATGCAGTAAAAACCATTCTGATTGGCCTTCAGGTCTGTACTTCTCATGACAAACATGATAAATCTCTTGCCTCCCAGTTGTTTCTACATACCTTTCTCAAGTCTGGTTGCTTTTTATCCTTTAACCAACAATAAAATCAGACACTGGAAAGAAATTTCTATAAATTTCTGCTGAAGTAAAAAACAAGCTTTGCTTTAATGTTCTCTTTCTTCGACTTTTAACCCACTATCTTGCCTATTCCTACTCTAGATGTCTCCCCTCTAATTGCATTAAAACTTAGTAGTTTCATTAAAAAGCTTGCCATAGCTGGTTTAGTTTCTGGTTTAGTTTCCGATTTCCCCATTTAAAGAGAAAATATTTGGATGAAATCCATAGCTCTTTCAAATGGAGGTAGGCATACTCAAAAAAGTCAAGGACTTGGACCTGCACAACTAGATAATTTTTATGATTTTAAACTATATAAATCGGAGTTCCCATAGAAATATTTAGAAATAGCATTTTCTCTATCTCCTCTTGTGTTTTTTTCTCTCAAATAATATCTTATTCATTTCTTCTTCTGTTGAAATGACCTTATATGGAAATGAAACTTTATTATAAGCCAAATCTTTCGAACATGTAATCTTATCCAGATATTAATCTTAGCATTTCATCATATTTGTAATGATTTTAAACTATATAAATCTGAGTTCCCATAGAAATGTTTAGGAACAGCATTTTCTATAAGGAGTTCTACTTTTCTTGACAAATACTTTAACAGTGATTATGCTGGTTACCAAGCAATTACCAAGTAAAGATTGTCAATTTTTTATCCACATACTTTATATTATATCTACTTTATCTTTCTTTTTTACTATTATAATAACTTCTCTTTTTTGACTAAAGAAATCAATCAAAACCAGGTCTTCTGAAGAAGAGAAAGGACATGTGATTAATAGATAATTTTTGTTCTCTACTCTCCCTTGTCTTTATATCTGATAAGGTATACAATTTTTATTTTAACTGAAAATTATAATGATTTTAGCAGTCATTCATGCTTTTAAACTGACAATCAAAGAAAATATTTCTTTACAATACCTTTGTCTATGGATTTTACATATTGTCATTTGTGTATTGTACTGGAATTCAGAAACCTTCAAAAATCACTGATAATCTCATCTTTTAAAGGAAAAAAAATGGAATTGTGATTTTTTTTTGTTGTTGTTTTTATATTTTGGCCTATATAGAGAGAAAATAGTCTTTATTCCTGATGAAATACTAAGATTAATATCTGGATGGGATAACATGTTCGAAAGATTTGGCTTATAATAAAGTTTCATTTCCATATAAGGTCCTTTCAACAGAAGAAAAAATGGATAAGATATTATTTGGGGAAAAATAACAACAAGAGGAGATAGAGAATTGATAACGTACTTCACTCACTTTGCACTTGTTTTGGTTATGACTTTTGCTCAGAATATGGAGTCCAGGCTTGAATTCCACCGTGCAGAAAAAATTTCTGAACCATCACACCAGGCCAGGTTGTTTTTCTCTGGAAGGAATGATCGTCTGATTAGTCAGGAATCTTTGCCTTTTTTCCTTTGAAGTTATTCTGCTAAAATGTACCTTGCCCTCATCATTAAATATGATACAAAAAATGTTTAATTCCTGTAATAGCTGCTTGCTGAGGGGAGTAATGAAACTGATGTTCCATTTCTCTGAGTAAAAATGACTGAAAAATCTGTCAGTTCTCAGACAAAAATGTATGGAGAGAAACTGCTATAATTTAAAAGTTGTTTATTTAGAGACTGAATTGTGCTTCTTCTCTTTCCTTGCACCTTAAATAAGACAAAATTGCTGTCTCAGAAAATATATCAGATCTTTATGGTCTAGTTACATGGTATACCAGCACTGTTCTTATTAATAGCTCATACATTTCCTTGTGCTCATTGCACTGTTTGCAACCTATCAGAACAAACACATAGGCCATGATCCTGAAGTTATACCAAGAAGTAATCTTCCCTACCTGAATGCAATTCCTCTTGCATGACTTTAAAAACAGACAGAAAATAATTTTCAGTCCTTTTCGATGTGATATGTGCACTCACAATTGAAAACTGGAACTACAGAGTATGTGTAGGACTTACATAGTATCTACTATTCTTCATAATTATATATTTTTTGCATAATTTATGTTGTCTAAAGTTCTTGAAAAAATAATATTGCTCTTGTCATGATAGATTAGGGTCTTTTGTAGTTTGGGGGAACAAAGTATCTGTAATAACTGATAGATTTCAGGTCAAGGATGACCAACATTTTTTTTTTGTCTCGACCATGATCTTGACAATTTGTCTTGGAATCCTCAAAGCCCCTTGTATTTCCTAATGTCATGACATTAGGAAAATCATGGTGCCATTATTTAAATGTTTTAACCCACAGGAATTAATTACATTTGTTCTTGATTGTTTTTATTTTAAACAGGGAATGTAGGTGTAGAAAAAGGGATTACAGGCAACCTCGCCCCTGATAAGTCACAGCTGTACTAATTACTAAAGAAGAAAAACAGCTTTGACCTTAATGGGTTGCAGCTGTGACTAATAAAGGTAAGTGTGATAAAGGGGTGGGTTGGCTGGTTAGGGAGACCCTTGAGGAAGAGGGCCTGGAGAAAGAGGAACTTGAAGGTGCCCTGAGGAAGAAGGAATGATCCAGAGAGACACAAATAAGAAGGAAGGAAGAGAGTTGCTGCAGGAAAAGATCTGCTGCGGGGTACGTCTGTGTCTGATGGAGTCACAGCCTGCTTTGGAGCCTGCAGTCATAGCTGAGCTGGGTGAAAGCTGTGTTCAGAGTCTGCAAGCCAATATTTGCAGTACAGCAGGAAACAGCCACAGTCAGAGCCTGCAGCTGGAGCTTGCTGTAGTCAGAGTCAGGATGGCAAAGCTGTAAAGAAGAATAAACCAGGACTCTTTCCATGTTGTTGAATGACAGTCTGTCATGGCTCATTTCTACCCCTAATTAGAAGTCTTCTGCAACAAGGGAGAACCTTAGATAGCAAGGCATATGGAGTTACAACGAAAGCTTTTCCAAATTAAAAGACAAATGCTGGACATTTGCTATAAATCAAAAACATATTGGGCGCAAGCCTACTTAAAACATCTCTAACAACAGGATTTAAGAAGGGCCAAGGAAGTTAACTGCTTAACACCTGATTTGTGACTGATGCTCAGTCAAGGGCCTTGGTATTTCCTCCTAGAAAGTGATGTGTCAGGCAGCAACCTATGAACTCAAATCTCTTTTCTCTCAGGAAAATGAGTTTAAGTAGCTTTTGCTCAGTGTGATGAAATATGGGAGAAAACATATGCAAAATCAATGTAAAACATGAAACTTTTTTGGTTCTTCACATCAAGTAATTCACCTGTGGCATTAAAAACAAAGCCCGAACACTCAACCTCTTACTACAGCTGCCACTTCTCCAAAATGTCATTTTAAAATAAAAAAATCTTTCTGGATAATGATGTCTTTATCATATATTCCTAATAAATATATATTTTTTTAAACTGGTCTTTTCTGGCTAAGAAAAAGTAGTTCCTTGAAAAGTCCTAGCACTAGTAAAGCAGTCTCAGATGGTATGTTAGCAACAGAGACTAAACAAACCCATGTTAAAGCACTATAAAGATTCTGTGCCAAATAATTCAGCCAACAGATGCTGTGCTTGCCGTATAGTATTTACTCTTGTAATTAATGCATAGACTCTTAAAGTGCTTTTACAAATAAGGCAATATGTGTAGCAGCACATTGTTCAGCAAATTAGATTACCCATTACTAAGAGCATAGTTGCTAAAAGTCTTTTGCAATCATTCTGGAGCAAGAAAGGCTGAAAAAGCAGTCATTCCAGGTCAGTGAATATCTTATCTAAGCCCTGCTGACTCTTTCTAGATTAGGAAAAAAGCTCTCAGCTTTTCCAGGTCAATAAAAATATTTCAAGTCTGTGGGTTTCCTTGAGATGTTGACAACTCAGTTAGAACAGTTTAAACCGATCTAGTCATGATCCAGTCATTATAGTTGAACTATTCCAAGCTGTGTAATATCTTTTCAAGTTTTTAAAGGCACAAATTTGGGCTATTGGTAATGTAACAGCTCTCCTGACATGGAAAAATAAAAAGGTGAAAAAAAACCAACAAAAAACTAAGACCTTTGAATAAAAACCTCATTTAATCATTAAAAAGTGATAAACTTAGAATGCATTTGTTGTCCAGTTTTATTTTTTTCTCTAATTTATAGTCAGATTGGAATATTTCTTATATGGTCTCTACAAAAAATGCATTACTGATATGTTTTATAGTGTTCAAAGGTGGTGTTACTTTTAAGAAATTTTGAAGCTGTTGAAATTAAAAAGAACAGTTTTAAGGAGCTTTCATTACCTTAGCAATCAAAGACAGGACTGTTATGTATGCTCATTTCAAGAATTTTTCTACCACAGTGTAACATCAGTATTAATGGTTCATAATTATTAACATTGCAAGCTGCACAGCCTCATTTATTTAAATAGCTGGACTTAAACTCAAATGTATGAAGTGAGATTTCACTTCATAAGTGTTCACTCAAGCATGATTTTTTCATTTCAGTGCAACGTGGATTTTAGCTGTCCTGTAATATATGCCTGCTTAGTTGAGATTTTATTTCTTTTGATTGTGTATATTTTCTTGGGTGTTACTGAATAATCCACCTTTAAAATTTTGATAGTCTACTTTCTTTACAGCTTACTTTAAAAAAAAATAAAAACATTACTTGTTTTAGAGTTTGTGTCTCCTGCTCTTGCTGTGTAAGGAGGAGCAAAGTAAAAAGCAAACTGTCTGATTATTTCAGACCTAAGTACAAATGCTGGTTTTTATTCATCTAAAATATCCTTGATGGCAAGTAAGGAAAAGCAATCTGGAAACGTTGGAGACTAGAAATTAAATTAATTCTGGGGAGCACTGATAATCTTAAAAGCTAAGGAAAATAAAACTATGTGCAAAATCATGAGATGATACCAATGAGCAAAAATAATGTGCTGAGGTATGTTAATATTTCTGATACAATAAAGAGAAAGTGAAGAGGGTGCACAGGCAAATAATACTGTACACACTTAATGATTATGGGCTGCTTTGGGGGAAGATGCAGGTGTTCATCTCTTGTGAAAATAAGGCCATTAAATAATAAAATATCTGCTAGATGAAGATTGTAGTACTAGAGAATATATGTGTATGAGAAATTAAATTCTCTGTGTGCACATTCTGAGCTAGAGGCAACAATATTAGGAGTAGAAACTAGTTAACGCTGCTAATCATCAAGTGGTTTGGTATATGAGAGAAAGAGTCCTAATAAATACTATTGATAGGAATACCTCACAAAATGAGGTTTAACTAAAGTTTTTAAATGTTCTAGATGTAGGTAAAATCATTATGTTTAACTTCTGAATGGTAGGAATTGAAAAGTTAGAGGAGAAAAATCATCTTGTTCCAGGAAGATGCTGGTTTTTTATTTGGAGAATGACAACAGCTTGATGAAGTAATTTAAGAACAGAATTACTGGTGCAAAGACTCAAAGGTCATTTTGTAAGGAACCCAAGCTGGATCTCAGGAAAGAAATTAAAGTGATTAAATGGATACTTCTCACAAATGATTGCAAAATCATGATGTATATTGAAGTACAGCTTGTGTGAGTGTACCAAGTTATGTTTCATGTCTGCAGACCACTAAAACACCATTTGACCAAAAGTAGTGCAGTTAGGAGTTAGAACTTGTGTAGATCAAGGACTTCTGGAGCTAAATCGTGATCCATAACCTTTTGGTGTTAATCAAACAGATCAATGAAGGTAAAGATAGGAGCATTATGGGGTTTCCTGTGGTCGCTGGCAGAAAGTGCTGATCACTGTCTTAGTCAGGATCAGTATTCTGATTTTTCAAATATTTCAAAAAAAGATGAATAATCATTCCTTAAATAATCTGTATTTCTGACCTGTTGTGGTTGATGACTGCTGTAATATAAATGAGCAAAGACAATACAATTGCCAATCAGTGTGGAGCTTCAACTGAGGTCTAATGAGATTCTCTAGACAGACAAACTTCAAAGTAACATTAAATAGCCAATTTTACCACTGATTCAGTAACAGGTGATCTGGAACAAGGGCAGTTTCTTGAATTACCTTGGGTAAAAGCAGTGGAGGGTAAGTAAAATGAACTGCAAATATAATTTGATGGAGTACAATAAAAGAAGAAGAGATCAGGATGGTTGGGTAATTGAAAAAAAGATTAATGTGTTCCTCTGCACAATGTTCATCTACTCAAGGAAAAAAATCTTGTTTTTACTTCCAAAAATCACATGTTTCAAATTGATAAAAAAACAATAACAACAACAAAATGTTGTCTTCTGGCAGTTATTTGAAAACAAATCCTTATTTCTTTAGGAAAGATGGGTTCTGGTAGAAAACCTTTCAGAAGCACTTTAGATAGTGATAACTTCCAATTTCCATGTTAAAGTTGTAATTCCATACAAGTGAGAAAGGAAAGAGGCAAAGACAACAGAAGAGAAAATCCAAAAAAATTAATGGGATGTATTGCTATGACACTGCCAGTTGGTGTTTACCTTTCTTTTGAAGTCTGTCTTAAGATATTTTCTAAAATAACTAATATTGGTCAATTTTGAAAAAAAAACCTCATAATTTAAGAAAGGTGGTAGTAGTGTTCATAATGGAGCTCTATGCTCTTCAGAGAAACTTTTAAAATTACTTTGCATCCTAATATAATGGAAGGAAGGAGGGCAGAGGTGATTCTGTCTCTCCATCTGCTTAATTCTTTGCTGCCTACCTTTTCCATTTTTTGCTTATTGTTCTCCACACATTTCAGCACTTAATAGGAAAGTGTTGTACATATTTAGGAAAAAGGATTTTGATAGTGTTAAATAGTGGGCACGTGTAAACTTGTCACATCATAGGTAGCATAGTCTAAACTCTTGCTTAGCAAAATATTTTAAGGTCGAACAGGACATCCTTTTAAGTTACAACAGTTAAAACTTTATTGGTACTTGTGCATTATTGGCTGCATGCCTTGCTATTTCAAGACAAGGAGCACACTCTTTCTAAGTAACTGCTAAATATATTATTTTTCATGGTACTGGGCTGTCGCTGAACGTGAATAAGTAAGTTCATTTTCTTGAGAAAGCCCAACGGAACAACAAAACTTCTGAACTTTCTATGTCTTTTCCAGAAAACCAGTAAAATATTGCTGTCACATCTGCCAGTATTGAAGAGGAACAAAGGCTCAGTCAAACATTTCTAAGATGGAAAGTTATTAATGATCATGTAGTGTTCAACACTGTTTCTGCTTTCGGTGTATGTGGAGAATGCGTGGAGTGTTGGAGATTTCCTGAAGTTATGTTAACTGGCAAACAAAACCTTTGGTGGTGGACTCACTGACTACTAGAGTGAGAAGTTTATTTCCTGCAAAAGCAATGTCTCTTTGAAAATTGATTTTCATTGTTTTCAAACTAATTGTAAAGGTATAATTAGCCACAGAATGAAACACAAATTTGACCACTTTGGCATTGGCTGTAAAACAAGCACTGAGTAACAGTTCAATCAACTCTCTACTAGTATCTAGTATACTACTATGGATACTAGTTTGTGGGTCTGAAATAGAAGAGTGTTTTGCTAAGAATCTTCACATTGGAGACAGTAAGAGTATTTAACCTTTATCTCTCCAATCACTCTTATCCTTAAAATTGTAGAAGGAAAGACTTGGGGACAGCAGGCCAGTAAGCTTCACTTCTGTGCCTGGGGAGATCATGTCACACACAGTCATGGGAACAATGTTAAGGCACAGAGGAGACAAGGAGACAAACTGAGACAGCCAGCACAGCATCATTAAAGGCAACTCCTGCCTTCCCAGTCTGGTGGCCTTCTGTGATGGTGTGGTGGCAATGCCCAACAAGCACTGACTGTCTAGTGTCATCTCCCTAGAGTTCTGTGAGGCCTTCCCTGTGGTATGCTTATCCCAAGATTTGAAAGGCATGGATTTGAAGGGTGGACTGCTTAGTGTATAAGGAATTACCTGGATGAATGTAGCCAGAGATTTGTAGTCAATGGCTCTATGCTCACCTGGAGGCTGGTGACAAGTAGGATCCCTCATGGCTCTGTCTTGGGTCTGGTACTGTTTAATATCTCTTTAATGTCTTCATCAATATTACAGACAGTGAGACTGTGTGCAGCACAACGCCTTCTGCCCATTGGTGATACTTTGCATAAAAGTGCAGACAACGTATGCATTCTAGGTAATGAATCTTTTGGATATCTGACATGCATGTTATGTCTTCATGTGCTTTTTAAACTATATTAACTTTGAGGTATATATCCACTAGTCATAAAGACAGGTACTACTTTGAAGCTTTGAATGTCTAAATGGAAATTAATTACGCTGAGTTGAAATTATCTGAACTAGAACTTAAAACCTTTTATGATTTTGCTTAAACTTAGGGGTAGTTGGAGACAATATGAGAATAGAATTTTTTACTGGGAGTATGAAGAAGATCCTTTAATTTTTCAAGTAGCAGCAGACTTAGTTGAGTAATATGTTTAATTCAGACAAAATTAATGAGAGTTCAGTAAAATATTACATGTAAAGAATAGACAGACTTTACTGAGAATTAGTTATTGCCTAAACTGGGAATGCAAAGTGAAAAGACTGAAAGACTACCATGAGAATCTTCCACTGCTTCTGAAACAAAACCTGATTTTCTTTTGTTATTAAATATTTTATTGCTTTTATGGTAAAAGAGATAATGTGAGCAGTACACCTTGCTGTGTGATTATGGTAATTTCTTGGCAGTGCTTGATCAGAACTCTCATCCAACTTGGGAATCAGTGTTTTCTGCCTGATACAGAAGTATAGGAACACACAGATGCTGCATACATCCAGCTGGTTGATTACTTAGGCATCTGGCAGTGTTTCTTAACTGATATTGTGTATGATATTGAAGAAAGTAAATATTTTTTGCTGTGTCTGTGTTGATAAAGTATTTGCTGCAAGCATCCCTTCCTTAGAAAATTCACATGAAAAATCCATCCTAGATGGTTAGTAAATCACCATTACATTCCATATGTACCTGATAGGGAGTACAATGCTTTAAATAACAGTGGAGAAAGACTTGTATTTTTTAAGGGAAGACTAGACATAGTATGGTGGAATTCTTAAAATGCTGTGGGAGGATTAAAAGGCAAAAACCTGCCAAGGCAAAACTTAAGAAGAAAATAAAAATATCCTTGGTCTTATTTCTTCAATATGGCAAAATAACATTGGAGACTATGTGGAGCTGTATCTGAATACTGGTATTGCTCTGATAGTTTATCTACCCTGTATTAAGTACATATAAATATTACTAAAAGACTGCAGCTGTTCTTGTAGTAAAATACAATACAAAAGTCTATGCTGTACCTTAGAGATAGTTATCATATAAATACTATGTCACCAGCAATGCTGCTTTGTGTTTAAGGACTGTTATTGCCTCTGGATACAGGACATTTTCTTCTATCAAGGAATCATGAGAAAGTGTTTGTTTGTTAAAGCTGTTGTGCAAAACCCAAAAACTTCAGAGGTAGCCTTTTCTTTTCTCCTGGACAGCTGATGGAGGGCTTTATCAGTACTTGTAAAGAGCTTTAGTATGAATTGTGTATATTGTGATGGCAGCAGAACACTTTCTCCTCCTTTTCTCTTATTTTACCTTGTATGAGACTTAAGTTTTTGACAACTATAGTTATGGCCAGTATTTGTTGGCATAAAATAGCATACATTAGTATTTTTTTAATATATATTTAAATATTTTTACAAAAATATTTCATCATATATATTGTGATAGCACAGCAGGGCACAAGCAATACAGGAGATCCTTCAATGTGCTGGTGGCAATTTTTTCATACAAGTGATAGAGGAGTCAATGAGAAGAGGGGCAATGCTGGATCATGTGCTCACCAGCAGGAAGAAGCTGGGGGAGAATATGGTGTTCCAAGGCAGCTGTGGCCATGAGATGCTGGAATTTGAGATTCCCAGTGCAGTGAGAAAGGCATTCACCAAGCTTGCTGCTTTGGCCTCTTGAGAGGTCTGCTGGGTGGAATCCTGTGGGATAGAACCCTGGAAGGCAGAGGGGCCTAAGAATACTTGCTTATATTCAAGAATCACCTGTTCCAAATTCAGGAGCTGTGCATCCTAACAAGGAAGAAATTGGGAAAACATTACAGCCGACATGCACAGAAAAATAACAAACTGCTGCAAAAAATCAGAGAAGCAGAAGCTTACAAAGGGGGAAGAGAGGACAGTGAGAGGAGTACAGGGAAATTGTTTGGGAAGCTAGGGATGAGGTTTGGGAAGCTAGGGCTGACTTGGAATTGAGTCTGGCCAGGGATGGCAGACAAAAGGAAGGGCTTCTATAGATATGTTGTTAACAAAAGAAAGATAAGGAATAATGTGGGCCCTCTCTGGAATGAAATGGGATATATGAAATATGATCATGAAAAAGGCTGAGGCTGTCAATGAATTCTGTGTTTTAAGTCTTCAATAGCAGGTGTTCTAGGCACACAGCTCAAGTAGGGAAAAGAAAATGCCAGCACTGGGAGGATCTCAGAATGTTAAGAAATTGGAAGGGATCTTGGAGATCAGCTAGCTCCAAACCCTCTGCCCATGAGTAGGGATTCCTCCCACTAGATCAGGTTGCTCAAGGATTTATTCAACATGATCTTAAGCACAGACAAGGTTTAGGCATCTACAACTTCCCTGGGGAACCTATTCCAGTGTCTCACCACCCTCACAGTAGAGCTTCATTTTATATCTAACATAAATTTATTCTCTTTCAGTTTGCACCCATTACTCCTTGTCCCATCACTGACAAAGAAGACACAGCATAAGAAGGACACAGATGTGCTGGAGCAAGTCCAGAGGAGTTTGTGAGATTGACAGGGGCCCTTTTCAGAGAAGATAGGCTGAGAAAGTTGGGGCTGTTAAGCTTGAAGAAAAGAGGGCTGAGTGGAGATCTCCTAGCAGCCTTCCAGTATCTGAAGAGGGTTTACCAGGAAGATGGAAAGGGACCCTTCATAACCAACTGTAGTGATGGGACAAGGGGGACTGGCTTCAAACTGAAAGAGGGGAAATTTAGGTTAGATGTATGGAAGAAATTCCATATGGTGGGGATGGTGAGGAACAGGTTGCCCTGGGAAGTTGTGGATGCCCCAACCTTGGCAAAGTTCAGTGCCGTGGTGAACAGGGCTTTAGGAGGTGTGGTCTTGTGGGAGGTGACCCTGCACAAGGACAGGGTAGTTGGAACTTGATAATCTTTAAGGTCCCTTCATAAAAAAATCATTTTAAGATTCTATTCCTTTTAAATTGGATTTACTTTTGTGAGATGTTTAGTTAAAATTTGCAACCCTTCTCTGGGTAATGAAGGAAGTGTAAAAGCCTGTGCTTGACACAGGTGTAAATACCACAAGAACCAAAAAAGCTTATAAAATGTGATACTGTGAAATACAGTAATTTTAATAAAATAAAATTGTGTAAAATGAAAAAAAGGACAACCATACTATCAGCATTACTGGGAGATGTTTCCCCTTATTAGGAGAAAAAAAAAATCACTTTTTGATTTTCAAATAAGTGCTTGCTTATTCTGGGAGCATGGGGCTAGAATAGCATTGCAGTCAAATTATGAAAATAAATAAAGTCACCAACTGATTGAGAAATCATTAATTTTATTGAAATTAATTTTATTTTTCTGGGGAGTTTTACTTAAATTGGGACATGGAAATGCTCTACCACTGGTACCATCAAATCATGCTGTAGATCTTTTAAAAAGAAGTGTGACATTTGCAATCAGCAGCCTAACTTTAAATGTGGGAATATCTGGTACTCATTCAGCACCAACTGTTCAGCAACATTTTGGTACCATTATAGCATGTCTCTTGGAAAGATTTCTGAAGCATAAGCTGTCTGTCAGGTGTGATCTACTCAAGAAAAACTCAGAGAGCTGAGTAGAACAATAACTGGGTTTTAGTCAAGTGTTTCAAGGGAATAATAACTGCACTTAATGAGACTGGGTAACTCTAAAGAATAAATTATTTACAAACCATCTGATAAAATAGACTTTGCCTAAAAGAAACATCCTATATCATTATGTTTTACTTGAAACTACTGCTTGAAGCTTCCAAAATATTCAAGTAATCTCTCTGGGAAATATGAACTGAGAAATATTAGCATATAGGAACTATTGGGTTGCTAGTACCAATACAAAGTGTTGAACTGTGGTACATGACTGAATCAAGCTTTGTTAGGTTATGTGATAAAAGTTCCTCTGCATGCCCACAAAGGAGCACAGAGACACCACCAATATTATTTGAGAGGCAAAGAGTATCCAGCTACTCCCTGGGCCAGTTCCACGGGTCATCACCAGAAAGGCCCTTCTCCACCAGCTCAGAAAATCACAGGAACATGTGATTGCTGATGGAGACACAAACTGCATATTCCAGGCATCCACCTGCTTTGGGTCCTTCCAGAGCTGACCCAAGAGACCTTCATCTTCCATGTCCTGGTGTGAAACCCACCAAGATGAGTCACCTGGAGCAGATCACCCTCTGGACTGGGGCTGGCTCAGGGTGTGAGACACAATATGACATGGGGGACAAAGGCATGTCAGGATTGCACCAGACTTCTTGTGGTATATTTAGGAGAGAAGGGTGGAAAAGGAGAGGGACCTGGATGACTGGGGAAGTTTGAGAAAATATAAATAGAATATAAAAACAACTGATCATATGAGATTGATCTGCTTGTCTGCCCTGCCCTGTGCCTGATCAGCACAGTCTGTCCTATTTTATTAATAAATTCTATTTTATTAATAACTCTGGAAGGCCATGTGTGCATGATGGTGATGTCTGGAATGTGGGTGTGTGAATGAGTGTGTGATGGCCAAGCTGCACCAGCTGGTGAGTAGGTGAAGGGACTTAGGAGAAGGTGGTGAGTGGAACTATTAACAGCCAGGTCTGGATGTAAAAGTGCCCGTGTGTCTCTAAGGGTGAGAGCACATGAGAGTCTGCTGCAGACCTTTTATCCAGGTGCTGGCAACTAGTGAGAGTCTGATCCACATTGTAAATGAGATTGCTTAGCACAAGTCACTTGTACACAGCATAAAAATTAGTAACTACTAATAGACATTCTTTCCAATTTTAGCAGCTAATTTTAAATCAAGTGATAAATTGGACTTTTTTTCCCCCCCCTGCATTACTGCATTTAATTCCTAAATTTTTACCAAAGTCTTTTATTTCCTTGATTCAGTCTTTGGGCATATTTAGTTTAGAATTTGTAAATACAACATTATTGATTAAAATTTATGTTAAATTTAGTTCTATAAGCTTCAGAAAGATGTCTGATCTGGAATCATCTTTCCAAATAAGCAGTTTTAGACTCAGTCCTTCTTTGGAGAAAGCTGTTTAGTGTCCAGTTGTACAGAATGCCCTTGAGGGAGTTACTCCAAATCTGATAGTGCTTGTAAGAATTGTTGACTCGGGTTTTTAGGTCTAGTTCAAGAGATGCAGCATGAAAAGAAAGAATGAATAAGTTTCTGGGTTTTTTCTCATCTATCCTTGCTGTTTTTATGCTTGGTGTTTTTGAAAAGCCCATTTATACTTACCCTTTCTTCTCAGCTGATTATAACTATTTAACTGTTTCTTTTAGAGTGCTATCTCCTGGCTGGAGCATTCCTTGGTTTGTCCTCATTTTGAGGCTTCTCTGTTCCTCTGACTGCCAACTATAATTTCTATCACCTCCTTCATTCTCATTTTTGGCATAATGTTCGTTCTTGTCTACTTAAGAATGCCTGTTGTCAAAAAGAACATTTTTGGTCTCCTGTGCAAATCAGGCAATTTCTATTTCAGGCACGATGAGGTAACAGAAGGAAGCATGTTGCATGTTTCTAAGGCACTGGGTTGAGAAGAGGTTTCTTGGTCTTTGTTCCACCGTTCACCTCAAATTGGTTTGGAGTGGCAGGAAAAACCCTATTTTCTTTCTGGTCTGAAAAAAATTAGATGTTATATGGAGACATCATCTGTAGAAGAGTAGAATATGCTTAGTCATAATAAACTTTAGTTTTAACAAAATTGGAGCTAAATTATACCAAGTCTTTACTGTGTACTGGAAATTTTCTGTAATTGTGACAGATTTAAAGATATTTTTAGTGACTAAAAAGCAGAATTCTCTAAAAACAACTTCTAAGTAACTTCAAGATCCTTTCCCAAAGTTGATTTACCATCAAATAAAAACATCAGATGTTTGACTCACACAGGATAACTTCTGCAGTATTTTGGAGAGTTAGGCTTTTTACTTATTTTATTTCTGTTTTTTGTTTTTGTAGTGATTTCAAACAAGCTTCTGTGGAAGACTAAATGAGAGAGACTCTTCAGTGAAACACTTAAGAAGGCATGTGAACAAGCAGTTGATGTAGATCATAAGAAACAAATAATATTTGGTTTTATTTGGTTTTCCTTCCTTTTTTTTTTTTTTTTTTTTTTTTTTTTTTTTTTAAGTGAGCCATATCCAAAACTCCCCTTAGATGCAGACATTCAGAACAATGGCTTAGAGAGTTCAGGAAGATTTGTTTGTTTTTGAAGGTAACTTACTTATTTATTGACTAAATTGAATATTTGAAAGTCATGTACTTATTATGTAGAAGTACTACATGCTTCTACCCAAAACTGGTATTTCAAAGCAGAATCATAGGGTGAGAGAATCATAGAATGACTTAGGTAAGAAGAGATCTAAATATCATCTAGTTCCAAACCTTCTGCCATGGACAGGAGCACCTCTCAGCAGACCCAGTTGCTCAGAGCTCAATCCCCTTGCCTTGATCACCTTCAGGAATGGGGCATCTGCAACTTCTCTGGGCAAACTGTTCCAGTGCCTCACTGCCATCACAGTAAGATCTTTTTCCCTAATATCTAAATTAAACCTACCATCTAAGTTTGAAACTATTCCCCCATCTTTGCGACAAAACATAAATAAAAATAAAAAGTGCAAATATAAAAAGTTTCAGGGATGCAATAAAATTGTATTGGTCATTAGGAAAAGCACTAGTTTTAACATATGGGGAGCCTAAAATTTATCAGGTTACTTGTCAGCAAGAAGCTGTAAGTTCCAGTTTGACAGAAAGCAATGTGGAAATGTTACAGGTGGAATATGCTGTAATCTTAGGGTTTGTCCTAAGTGGGTAAGGCCTTCCCCATGACACTGGAAAAAGGAACAGTCTTATTCATAGTTTTTTTTTTGAGAGCTGGAGTCAAGGCCAGACAGTTTTCCTGGAAAAATAAATATGCTAAAGAAAAGTCACCTTGAGTATTTGAAACAACTATGTTTCAGTATAAAACTGAAAACTTGAAAAGTTCATTAATTTTATTCCAAGGACGTTTCTGCCTCTGCGTGTGTCATCCTTAGCCTTACAAGGAAACCCACCTGATCCAGGGAAAATGCTATAAAATAATTAAAACTATGGCAGTGCCAATATTTACTCCTAAAGGGATAGTCTTAAGGTATTGCCCCAGGATGCTTGTTGTTTTGCAGTTTTTGTTTTGTTGAATGGGTTTGTTTTTTTTTTTACTATCCATACATACTTTTCCTCACCATCTGACAAAGATTCCCCAAAGAAATACAGCACTACCATGTGATGCTCACGGAGCAGCTTCTCTGTATGTGGAGGCAAAAGGTGTGATATTTTAAAGCCAGCCTTTCAGGCCAAATATGAGTCTTCTGATTATTGGAGCAGAATTCAATTTCTTTGTATCTGTTTCTTGAGTTGCTCTAGGAGATGGGGTCTGCCATAGTCCTTTGAAATGATGTATCTTCCAGTGGTGCTCTCCTTATCCAAAAAGGAAATTCAGATGATCAGTCTAACATTTTACATGAATTTGAAGATCTTATTCTGGTGGTTGCAGAAAATTTAGTGGATTTTTTTCCCTCATGGTGCATTTGTCTGCTTTCTGATGTAGAAATTGTAGTATTTATTAATTCCTTAGCATTCTTTTAAGTGAAGAGACTAAGGCTGAGTAAGCAGTGGGAAGAAAAAGTGTGTTCATGGCCTAAAATTCCAATTTATTTGATCTGACCAGAATGTATGCTTCTATTTACCCTTTTTATGTTGCAAACACTTGCTCAGAAGAGACACCTGTTCATAATAACAACGAGGAATTACTGTTCTTCAGAAGAATATTCATATACATTCAATTATATTTGTTTAGTAATATGTTAACACTGATTAAATAATTTGCCTACTGCTTTACAAAGGTTTTCTTCACTCAGATAACTGAGAAGCAGAAACAATGCCATGTAACTCATGTGATTTAGGCATACAGCACAAATGATGAATTAAAAATAGTCAAAGAAATGCAGTAACTAAAGTGAATAGTTTGCAGCAGACCCTTGGGCTGATATATTCACATAGAGTATTTATGGTGAAATAATGAATACGCTCAGAAAATAAACTGTTCACAGTCTACATCTAACTGTATAAAAAACCCCTGAGTTCTTTGAGTAATTTTTTTGTCATATGTATTTTATCCTGGAAAAAGAAATAAAGGGGATCCAAAGGGAGTATAATCACATTAATCTAGACAGTCTGGGGGAAGAAAACCCATGAAATGGTCTTTGGTTTAAATGATGTAACCCTTATATCTTATTTTTCCCAGAGACTCTGCTGTAGTCAGGCCATAAAAATACACAAATTCTGATATCTTTGGCATATGAGGAATTCTTTCTGCTGGTTGTTTATAGTTTTCTGTAAGTGTAGGTTATTCCTGAAGTAACTTGGTACAATTTCAGTACAAATATATAGAAATGATAGATTTCTAAATCCAGAAATAATCAATTTTAGCAGGCCTTTATTCATGTCCAGTGTGATATGAAGATTAAGCAATAGACAGTCAATATGTAAAATAGCAAGTCTTAAAAAAATTATTCTACCCCAGGATATAGATGTGAATGAATTTAAACAAAAGGCAACAAATTTTGTATTTCACGCTTCAATTAATCACCTGCCCCCTAAACACCATAATTAGGCTTTGCACTAGAAAAGACCATATTTATAAGGGCTGATAGTTGAAGTAAAAAGCAAGAAATGAATGATTGTTTTTCTGTCAAAGGCAAATTTTTGACAAACAGATAGATAAATACAATTCTGAACGATAATTATCAAACATAAAGCCTTGGAATAATGCACATTTTATGTTTGTTTCCTGTCTTTTTTCCACAAATCATATGTCTTGTTTGTTTGATGGGGTTTTATTTATTTATTTTTCTTTTTTTTTTTTTGCATTTGATTCATCAAATTGAAATGAAAATAAAATTTATTCTATTCTAAATATCAAAAATTTTGTCCCTAAATTTTTTGTCAAGGTTACATTTGCTTCCTAACATGAGTTTTGAGCCAACTTGGCATGTGTTAAAATATCTTTTTCCCACATGAGGGCATCAGAGTTGTTCTAACACAATATGTGGAAGGCACATTGTTATCCTATTTAGTTTCCTATTTTCAGAACATTGTACACATAGCAATGCTTCACAATTATCTTCTGTTTTACTCTTAAAGAGGTATTTAGTTATTTCTAAATGGCTTCTCTTTTATTGCAAAATGGTGTGAACAACAGGATCTCCTTGGGTCAGGTTCTGTTGACAGAACTCATGGGTTTATTATAATTAGATTGGAAGCTACTGTTTGATTTATGTGGTATCCAGTAGTAATAACAACAGGCTTTAACCAGAATATGGATCTCATCAAATAATTCCATAGCTAAGTGTCTGAAACTTGCTGCTTAAGTCTCACAGCCAATGGAAGCAATGGGCAGGGAAAGGATCCTAACCCATATAATGTGCTTTTCACAGTTTTGCTTCTGTCAGCTGTCTCACTGAACATGTGGGAAGTTAGTTACATCTTGGGAAAAGAGTGACAGAGAGGGAAATGGTTCTGTTTCCAAAATGTTTTGTTGAAACTACTGTAGCTACTAATAGCAATGACACAAATACTAACAGCATTTCCCACTTTGTAAATGCTAGAAAATAATTGCAAAGCATCAGACTCATTGAGAGTGTGATAATCTGTCTCATATTATCCTATTCAGTTCAGCAAGTCTTTTAATTGATCAAGTTTGGTGTTATTATGAGTGTGCCTATACAGGAACTCTAGACAAAATTAATTATTTTCCAGACATGTCACCCTGTCAATGCTCATAATCATTACTATGTTTTAATTCTATTATTATTTTGTAGAAAAGTTTAGAAGTGTCTTATATTACTTTTAAAATAATATAGCTTAGTGTCCATTTACAAACAGGTAAATATGATCCAGAAGATCCCTTCCCTTCGAGGAATTTTGATGTCTTTCTGGAGCAACTTGGTGCATTATTTAATCTTTTTATTATACTTATTCTTTTGCTTCTTAAAATTATTTAGTGAAACTGTGACTAAACAATAATGTGGAATACTACCTGGGAATCCCTTTGCAACTATAATGCAATCCATTTCATGATACTTGGATCCAGCAAATAACTAGAACAGGAGGTTTGCCCAGATTAAGTTTGGCTCTGAACTTGTTTAGATGTCAAAGCTGAGCTCCTTTCACATGTAAATTGACAGAAGATTTATAAAATTGTATTGAAGTAAGGTTACCATATCCTTAATTAATTGTATTTTCCTACAAAAGCAAATAATTGAAACTCTGTTTAAAACTTAAAACTGTTAGCCTTTAGATTCTGTAAATAAATAAAAATCTAAAAATAGATTTAATTTTATACGTATATATATATAACGTATGGAACATATATGTATGTTCATTTCCTCTTCTGGTTTTAGGCTCCTAATTTATAGGAAAGCATGGTTGCACTAGAAAACTCACATTCACTGAAAGATAATGTTTTCATCTTAAAGGTTCATATGCATAACAAGTTCTTCTGTACTTATGACCCTTCCTCAAGGCAAACCCAAACCAAAAAAACAACCAGCCAAGGAAACATAAAACCTAAACCCCCACCCCCATATTTTGTTTGGAAGTGATGCATGCAGAGACTGAAAACTGAGAAGTAGTTTGACAGAACTTTTTATTACCAAAGATTTCCTTTGTTTTCTTCCTGAAACCCTTTATAGCTTTAAGACTTTACCTGTTGTACAGGTAAACTGTATTTGCAAGAGTCCTTGGGCCTCTGTGATGTATGGGGAGTATTTGTTAGGATAGAAAAATACGAATAAAAATTCACCCACAAGAAATTGTTGAGTAGATTCCAAGTGTATTCTCTCTGCCCTAAGCAGAGTTTATTGTATTTTATTTTTTTTACTGATTCTGCAATAAGAATCAAGATATAATCTCTGACACAGTGTAGAACAGCATCTTAGCAAAATCAGCAGCTCTTGCTGCCACACTTACAAATCCCCTCAGGTTCCCACTAAGGCAGACACCTATTGATTTCTTTGTTTTCCACCTTCACAAGTCATAGATTTTCCTGTCTATCTCTAAGGAAAGAATATAGTCAAACTAATTATATACTTAATTTGAAAAACCAAAAGGGCAACAGGTAGTGAAAAATGTGTTAGATGAATAGAAACCTGCTTACAAACTTTTAATTTTTTTTCAACCTTTTGAAAAGTGTCCTAACAAAGAGTTAATGATTTTTACTCAGCTTAGTCAAGTTTAAATTATATAACTAAAAGACTGAATAAACAAACTTTGCACTTTAACTTGTTGAAGACAAGAATGGGTTGTTCCTATTTCCAATTTCCTTTATTTAATTTTCTGAAAGAAGCCTGGGATTTGGATCTAATGAAAAGCTTAAAACACAGATTGAGTAGAGTCTTATTTTTAGACTGTTAGAACTCACAGACCTGATAAAATTGCCTCCTCTCAGACTTTTCAAGCATTGGAAAACATAATCAATCTGCTAACCACATTTGCTGCAGCAGTGATGTACTGTCCTCCTAATGTTAAAAAAATTAGTAATGAGAAAATAGAATGAGGATGGAGACCTGTATCTATAATGTGCATTGTTTTACTCTGTGCCTAAAACAATAATAATAAAAAGGATAAAATGAAGGCAAATGGAAGAAAATAAGAGTATCAGAGGAACAAAAACAGCAAGTGAAAGACAAGTGTTAAATTGAGGTGGCCTACACTTACACCAAAAATCATAACACTATGAGAATTGGCAAACTCAGAAAAATACCTACTGTACTTTGGAATACCCTGAAAAGCATATTTAGCATGTTATAAATATCAGGTGAAACCTACTACAGAGCAAATTCACAACTGGATTTTAGTTTTAGTTTTTCATTTTGCAGACAATAGCTGTGTTTGAAAACTGGGAAAATGCAAAAGATGTACAGTGTGACATCTAGAAAGAAGCCAAGATGGCTATGCAAAAATTCTTTACAAGTAATTCCAAAAATGATACAAGTGCTTATATTTTAATAATTAAGATAAAGAATTCCTCTGTTCTTATTTTTGAAAGATTTCTGATTTTGCTATTTTCTTGAACTTGTCTGTATTCCAGCTTAGCTCTTCTGGTAAGTCTTTGAGACAACAAGGACAGAAAAATATTTTAGTATGTGTTAGCACAGGAACAGACACTTCCTCTGTCTCTGAATTATGTTTGCAGTCTTTACTTCAACACCTCTAAAATATTTGAGACTTCAAAAGGGATGTGTGGGATGTAAAAGGGATAAACTAAAATACAGTGAATGCTGTCACTCAAAATGTCTGGTTATGATTAGACTGGTATGTGGGACTCTGAAAATACTGATTGTGTTCAGTGGGTTCCTGTTCACAGTGTACCTTTTAAAAACTGAGTTTACTGGTATGTAGGGTTACACTAGTTGAATGGACTTCCATTCTAAACATTTACATTAGGAGAGTTTTGAAATTTTTACGAGTCACAAAGTGTGTTCCTGAAAATTCAGTAATACTAAAAAAAAAAAAAAAAAAAAAAAAAAAAAAAAAAAAGGAAAAAAAATTAAAAACATTTAAAATGTGCTTTTTTGTGCTGTTAGGGGAAAATGTCCTCATGTCAGGCTTGCTGCTATTTTGTAAAAGTAACCTTGTATCTTAGACTTACTCTTCTGTGCATTTTGCAGCCACGATCCTACAGTAATTATAGGAAGGAAATTTCGTCTCTGTCCTAGGACAAAGTATTTCACTTGCAATTATGGAGCTGGCCACAATAACAATTTAAAACTAAATACAATGTTTATACATTTTATTTTGCTATTCAGACTTCAAAGTTTAGAAGGTTAATATCTATTTAAGACTGCTTTTCCTTAAACTCCTAACCCACAAATAAGTTGTGCAATGTATTTTCACAATATCTATAATAATGTCTTAAATGCTCAGGTGCAGAATGCTGAGGCCAAATGTGTTGCTACAGCTATTTTATATTCCCATTCCACTCCTTGGATAATTTACTTTGATTGCTTACCAGTTAAAGAAGACTAAATTTTCCTACACCTGGCTCTCTACACAATGGTCAAGTTTCATTGACTTCACTACTGCAGGAACATCAGGTTACCCTGTATTTTCTGTCTGATCACCCCATGTTAAACTTGAGAGGGTAAAAAAAGGGAAGACAGCTGGTCTGTGCAAATCTAAATATGCATTTTTTTTTTTTTTTCTAAAGCTCAAAATCCAACACTATTCTTGTGCCAAGTCTGGCAAGGTACAATTTGTCTCTCATCTTGCTTCCATACATATAACTTTACAAAGAAGTGATTCTTTCCTGGGAGACTCAAAATTGCATGTTAAACAGGACTTGTTTCAGGAGGCCAGAGTATAGAGAGACACATGTGCAAGGAACAGGAAAGTTTTACTCTTCAGCTGACCCAAGAAACCTCAGCAAATTCTTGAATTTGGGGTAACCATGAACCAGTTTCCTGATGGTCCTTATGTAAGATGTATTGCATAAATCTATGACATTTTTGGAAGGTGCCTTTGTCTTTCCTTCCAAGTCAAGACAAGATCCCTATCAGGATGCCTCAGAGAGGCTTTTTTAGTCCAGGCTCTTCCTCCTTGTGCCTGAATTCTGCTCTGGAAATCAGTGTTTCATAGTTCAGATATTTTCAGTTAAATCTATTAATTCACATCTGAACTGTTTTCCTCATAAATATGGGTATCCTTTTTCCTATCCAAAGCTCAGCATGAAGGAAAATTGATTTTTTTGGGGCTTGATTGTTTTGAAGTGATGTACCACACCTTTGCATCTGCTCATGATGTGCCCAAATTACAGTTACTTTCAATAATCTTTCTTCTACAAAGGTGTGATTAAGGACTGATGTATCATTTTTTTCACTTGTGTAAATAATTACCTCAAAAGACTCTCCCAATTTTTTTAAGTAAGTAGCACAACAGTTCTTTTGCTCTTGTTCCTTTCCTGCTGTTTTTCTCTCTCCCTCTCCTTCTCTGCCATTCTCTCTCTTTCTGCTTGAATAAATGAACCCAGGAAGGTGAAGTGTAAATTACAACAAATTCAGTGATCTAAACAAACAACAAAGTTACTTATACAATTTTTTCCTGGCATTTTGTGAAGGAGTTATATATAGTGTGTGATATATAGACTCATGTGAGGTAGCTATCAATAAACAGCATTTATAGGAAATCCTTAATTGAGATCCTGTACTGTGACTGGCTTCTTTGCTGTCTCTGAGCTGCAGAATAATAGAAGGGCAGTTTATGCTGAAATATACCTGTCTGCTCATTTTATTTAGAGCTTGCACCCTATTGCCACTGCCATTCTTAGGAAGCAACTAAACCTAACACTGACTGGGAAACTCTGCCTTCTTTTACCTCAAATGATAATAATGTTTTCTCTATTTTATTACAGTCTCTTGAGACTGTGACTGATTTGCATATTCTCTAACACTTAATTAACGATGTCACTTTCCCAGTGCCTTGAAAACAGTTTTCATTTTTTTCCTCGGCAGGCCTCCAACAATTACCTCCCACATTTTCTGCTGCAGTCCTTTTTATTACTTTAATGACAAATAATTGGACAGATTCTGAGTAATGAGGGTGAGAGCCAAAGGACTGTTGCATAGGAGACGGCTGCTTGTTACAAGACACTTTTAGTGGTCTCTAAATCAGATAGACAAGTAGAGTAATGATCATCCTGCAGTAATGAGACACAATTAAGAATCGCTGCAGCAAATGACAGAGCAGTCCATTGAACAATAACCTCCCTCTTCCTTTTTTCCAAAGAAGATCGAAGCTTAATTATAGCATCGCCATTTGCAATGCTATAGTTAAGTCGTGTCAGCATTTCCATTATAAACCTGCTGCTATCAAGAGTTTATAACTCCCATGGAAGAAAAAAAAAAAAAAAAAAAATCTGCTTTGAGCTGGGAATTGCCTTGCAAAGACTTTCAGTTTGCTATTTGGTTTTGTTTATTTGTTTGTTTATTTATTTATTTATTTATTTACAAAGTGGACCAGATCCATGTCTGTTCTAAATAGGCAGAGCTTCATTGACTGAAGCTGGAATAATTTGCATTTCCTGAGGATTCTTTTCAAGTGCTGTACGACTCCACATATACCAATGCACAGAAACCTGTCACAGAAGCTGAGGAGCAGCAAATGCTGCTTTTGAGAGCATCATTTTTTTAGGTTTCTTAACATCTCAGGCATCAACAGAATAACATAGTGCTGTGGCAAACAAGTCTGGGAAATTTCTGAGGTGTATTGAAGGTAATTTCTTGTCACAGCTGCTCAATGAGCTGGCTAGGAAAGAGGCTCTCCTAGACTTGGTATAGGTGAATAGAAAAGCACTCTTGGCACATATAAGGTCAGGGGGCTGGCTGTCTTGGCCACAGTGCTCACAAAATACCTGAGTTTAGAATTTTGGTGTAATGATAAAAAAGTTCAGTAGAGTTCCTAGTCAGTATTTTAAGAGAACAAACTTGATGTTACACAGGGAGCTAGTTAACAGTGTCCCCCAGGAATCTGCTTTTGAGGATTATGGGGTCCATGAATACAGGTCAGTCTTTAAGAACCCCTTTTAAAAGCACAGCAATCCCACTATGCAAATGGGGCAGAAGATCAGCTTGGCTGAACAGGAAACTCCTCATGAAGGAAAAAAATGTTGTCTGATCTCTGCAAGTGAGGTCAGTTTGGCAGGACAGAGTGGTGGTTCTTATGTGCAGGGAACAAACGTGCAATAACAAAGTTATTGAAACTGGTCAGTGCAGTTTCAGACAACATGAAAGGCTTCAAGTAGATCAACAGCAGCAGATGACTGAGGAAAATACTGGACCAATGCTTGTTGGAGTTGGTCATCTAGCAAGTGAGGATGAAGGAAAAATGAAGGTACTAAATGCCTTTTTTCTTCAGTCTTTAATATTAAAAGTAGATCTTGGGCTGCTCATTCCTCTGAGTCAGAGGACTTTGTAGGCAGTGACATTCCACCTGTGAACATTGAAATTGTAAGGAATAAGTTAGATCAGCTGAATGTCCATAACTCTATGGGGTCTGGTAGGATTAATCTGAGAGTACTGAAGGAGTCTGTAGATGTTAAACCAGGAACATCTCTCAGAGATCTTGGGATTCTGGGTGGGTCTCTACTGACTGGAAGCTAGCTGATATGACTGCAGTTTATAAGGGTATGAAGAAAGCTCCAGGAAACTACAGACCTGTTAGTTTAACCTCCGTATGTGGAAATTTTATGGGGAAGGTCATACTGGGTACTATTGAAATGCATTTAGAGATTAATGTGATCATCCAGACACAGCACAGGTTCAACAAAGTCCTCTTTAATTAATTCACTACCCCTCTATGGTAAGGTCACCTACACAGTGGATGAAGGAGAGGTGATGATGTAGCTCTTCTGGAATTTAGGAAGGCTTTTAATACTGTCCCTCACAGTGTTCTTTTGGACAAGTTATATAGTTGTGAGATGAGCAGGTACACAGTGTACTGTGTGAAGAACAGGCTGAATGCCAGGGCTTCAGGGGTTGTAGTGCATGGGGCTGAAACTGGCTGGTGAGAAGTCATTAGCCACATTCCTGTGTTTAATTCTTGGGTCAGTGCTGCTCAATAATTTAATGAATTGTCTGGATGAAGAAGTTGAATAGAGATTATGAAGCTTGCTGATGATACCAGACTGAGACATACTGTTGTCTCTCTTGAGGGACAAAAGCCCTGAGAGGGATCTGTAAAGATTGGAGCCTTGGGAAATCATCAGTGGCATGAAATTTGATAAGGACAAATACAGATTCTACCCCTGGGATGCAATAAATCTGGCCACAAGTATAAGCAGGGGGAGGAGTGTGTGTAGAGCTGCCCTGGAAGAGGGATCTGGGGGTGCTGGCTGGCAGCAGCTCAGGGTGATCAGCAGTGTGTGCTGGGCAGCCAGGAGGGCAAACCCCACCCCGGGGTGCATCAGACACAGCATCACCAGCGGTGATTGGGATCATCCTGCTGGATTCAGCCCTGGTGCAGCCTCACCCTGAGTCCTGTGAGCAGTGCTGGGCCCCACGGTCTGACAAGGCTGGGAAGGTCCTTGGATGGTCCAGAGGAGGACAGCAGAGCTGGTGGAAGGGCTGGAAGGCACATCCTGAGAGGAGCAGCTGAGGGCTCTGGGTTTGTGTGGTTTGGAGAGGAGGAGGCTCAGGGGTGATCTCATTGCTCTGTACAGCTTTCCCAATATCTTTCCCAGATGGCTTTTGAAAGTCTTCATGGATGAATTGTCCACCAGTTCTCTAGAAAACCTGTTGCTGTGTTCAGTTGACCTCTCAATAAAAGAATATCCCATTGTGTTGAGAAAGCACCAACTGTATTTCAGTTTGTGTCTTTTCTCTTGAATCCTGTCACTGTGTGGTACTGGAAAGAGCCTGTCTCTGTCTTCTTTACACCTTCCCTTCAGCTATTTGGAAACCTTAATGAGATCCCTCTCTGAGTGTTCTCCAGGCTAGACAATCCCTGCTTTACCATTCTTTCTTCCTATGAGTGATCCTCCAGTCTCTTCAAGATCTTCATGGCCCTTTGCTGGACTCTGTAGAAGCCCCATGTCTCTTTCATAGCATTGAGCTCTAAATCGAACACTGGACTCCAGAAGTGGCTTCACCAGAGATGAGGAGAGGGGAAGGATTGTCTCCTTTGACCTATTGGCAAGAATTATGCAGCCTAGCCCAGCACATCCCTGATGTTCTTTGCTTCATTAATTAGTTGACTCTAGTTCAACTTGCTGTCTGCAATTTTCTGCTGCCATACACTGCAGACGGTTGCTCCTCCCTAACAGCAGGACTTTGCACTTTGTTAAACTTAAAAGAGTTTTCTATCAGTCCATTTGCCCAGTCTGATGAGGTCCTTCTGGATGGTAGAATTCATGTCCCTCTGGCATATCATCCACTCCTCAGAGTTTTGTGTCATTGGTAAACTTGCTGAGGATACCTTCTGTCCATTAATCCAGTCCTTTGATGAAGATGTGAAACAGAGTTGAAAGCAATACTGACCCAGTGGTACTCTAGTAGTAACTGGTCTCCATGAAAACTTCATGGCATTGATCACCAACCTCTGGACACAGTTGTTCAGCCAGTTTTCTATCTCAAAGCAGCATTAGTCAGCTTCCCTAGTTCTTACGAGTACCACCACCCAATCCCATGGGTTTAGGTGTATCCAGTCTTCTTAAGTATTTCCTAACCTGATCCTACTGCACAGGCACAAGTCTTCCTTGCTCCGAATTACCACCAGGTCTCAGGGTCCTGGGACTCCTGAAAATTGGTTTTGCTAGTGAAGACTAACATGAAGAAGGTATTCGGTGCCTCAGCCTTTTCCACACATTGTGTCACCAGGTCACCCGGTCAGAATTGGCCCAATGTCCTCCTAATCTTCCTTTGTTTCCTACATACTTACATAAGCCCTTCTCTTTTTATCCTATGTGCCCTCTTGAGAGTTCTGCATGTGTTTAAAAATGACACTCTGCATGTCAAATATGAGTCATCAAATCATGGAATCACAGAATCATAGAGTGGCCTGGGCTGGAAGGGACCTTTGAGATTCCTTTAGTTCCAACCACACCCCCCCCATCCACGGACAGAGAGATCTTCCATGACACCAGATTGCTCAGAGCTCCATCCAGCCTGGCCTTAAACACCTCTAGGGATGGGGCAACTTGCCTGGACAACCTGTTCCAGTGCCTCTCTACTCTCACAGTAAAAAAATCTTAGTATAAACTTTTTAAACATAGGTCAGCTCTTTTAGATGAAGGTGAAATGGCATAAAGTGTTTTTCCTTTTTCCCAATGGTAGCTTGGTAGGCAATAGGAAATATTTCTTCTTTATTTTA
Organism: Oenanthe melanoleuca; assembly: GCF_029582105.1. Taxonomy (NCBI): domain Eukaryota; kingdom Metazoa; phylum Chordata; class Aves; order Passeriformes; family Muscicapidae; genus Oenanthe; species Oenanthe melanoleuca. The sequence continues at coordinate 40,729,059 of NC_079362.1, forward strand.
CAATCTGTAAGAAAAATGGTTGCCTGTGATGCACTTCCATGGTTCCTTTAACAGCTAAAATGTCAAACTTGAATCATTCTAAGTGTGACATGATGCAAATGTTGTTGGAAAGAAGCTATGGGCTATGTTTGGTCTGTGTGGACTGTGTTCATTTACTTTAAATGCACCATTGTAAAAAATGAGTTTGCCTCAGCAGCTATGCAATGTTAGCTCTTCAACAGTTAGTGAATAGATTGATTTGATTGATAATCTCTGAAAATGAAAGGCACTTATTCAGCATATACTGACTCATTTAAAGGTAAAATATGACAGATTTCATCTTTGACTACCATCATGTACTTAAAAAGGTGATTAGAGTAAAAAAAAAATAAGACCCTGCCACAACTTTGATATATTTGAGAGATTTCTATAAAATTTAAAGCATTAGACACATAGCTAAGATTATTCTGAGCAGACACTCCTTAAAACTTTTTCTACCCTTGCCATGACTTTTTCACAGGCAGTACATGTCTTTATGTGTGCACAAATGCATAAGCAATATCTAGAATTTGTTAAAAAATAACTAGGATTTTCATGGCAGGCAAGCCCTTCTTTCTCACTGTAATGCTTCAATTCCTTTCTCATTTTTACTGCTCAGATCTATCCAACCTGCCTCCCAGATTCCTTAGTCTGCTAGCAAACTCTGTGGGACCGAAGCAATTTAGGGATCACTTAAGTTAAATAGAGATATACAACCCATGGGGTGAGATGTGAAGCACCTAAGGATAATGAAGGAGCTAGTTGATGTCAGATAAGAAAGAAAGAAGAAGAAAAAGAAGAAAAAGGAAAAAGAAGAAGCATCTCTTTGAAGAGGTGGCTGAAAGAAGGTAAATGTTTCTATCACATTCAAGAAAGGCAAGAGGTTGAATCCAGACAGCTACAAGCAGCCTGCAAAGGCTGAGGCACAAATCCTCTGAGAAGTAATTCCCGAACACTTGATATTCAAGAGGGTAATTTTCATATGCCAGCATGATTTTATTAAAAAGAAAAAAAAAGGGCTGAACAACCTGAGTGCCTCCTATAGTGGACTGGTACTGTGAACAAGGCAGTGAGTGTTAGATGTTTGGATTTCCAAGTCTTTTGACAGTCTCCCAGTTTCACTATCACCAACTTGGTGAGACAGAAGCTGATCAAGTGAGTAATAATTGGCTGGAAAATTGGTTGGACTGTTGAAATCAAAGAGTTTATACCAGTGGCACAAGTCCATCTGGCAGCCAGTAACTAAGAGCATCTCTCAGGGATCTATACAGAGAAGAAAACTTTTAAATGCCTTCTTTGATGTCTTGGATGGTAAGAAATGAAGCCTGAGCAAGTTTGTGGACAAAACCAAATGGTAGCTTTAGCAGTCAGCACACTGGAGTGCAAGGGCCCTAGACAGAGAAACCCAGACAGACTGGAGAGATGGACTGGTAAACCCCTCATATAGTTTAACATGATTGCAAATCCTGCATGTGCAATGGAATAAATTCATAAAACAATGCAGGTTGAAGTCCAGGCAACAGTTCTACAGCAAAGGACCTTAGGGTCCTAGTGGACAATAAACTGGACATGAGTCAGAGAATCATCCTGCATCCTCAGCTGTACTGGACAGCAGCAGCTAACAGGTCTGGAGAGGTGATTCTTTTTTCTTTTTTTGTCACTTGTGGGGCTAAATATACAATACTGTGTCAAGTTTTGGCATCTCTAGTACAAGAAGAATATTGACACAGTTAAGCAAGTCCAGTGAAGGCAACAAAGACCAGGGAGCTTGAGCAGAAAGCATAGGAGGAGAGAACTGCCTGTTCAGCTCCAAAAAGAGAAGGCAAAGGGGAGACCTTGTTGCTGTCTTGCAACTACATAATGTAAGGATAGAGAGAAGATGGAGCCAGGCTCTTCCAGGAAGTGCATGCTGGCAGAGACAGCAATTTGGATTGAGGAAAATTAATGTTTTTTTAAGACAAAGAGGTGGGTTTTGGGTTTTTTGTTTGTTTAGGTTTTTTCATAAGGATTATCAAATCTTTGAATAAGTGAACAAAAACAGTGTGAAATATCTGTCCTTGGTTGTGTTCAAGACTCCACTAGGCACGTCCCAGAACAGCCTGATCTAATTAGATCTGCTTTGAGCCAGAGCTTTGTATAATGACCTTTGGAGGTCCCTTCCAGACTAAATTACTCTGTGATTCTACAGAAATAATTGAAATTCATATTTTCCATTGCTCAGCTTTGTAAAAATTGAACTCCCTGCTAAAAATTCCAAACCAATATATATCTCTTTGGTGTACAAATGAAAACACTCATTATGTTAAAGAACCTACAGCTGATAATTTAGGAAATTAGAAGACCCAATGCTGAGTATATGCTTTTAAAATGACCAGAAGGATTTAATGTACGGTCCTAGCACTAAGCTCATCTACTTTACATAATTTCTGTTCCTTGCAATTCCCCTATTTTTTTAAAATCCAAACAGCACAGACCTGCTGCCAAAGTGTTAAGTAGGTATGTCACACACTTAAAAATTTGAGACTAAAATGGTTTCTATTCATTACCAAACCATTTTCTCTAGAACTCTTCTCAAAAGTTTTCCCTGTCATGTGTATATGTGAGTAACCACATGCATCTTCTAAAGAGCAGCAATTATCCCCGTTTCATAACTTCTTGATACTTTTGAATTTGGATTATAATAAGACAATATACTTTATTCAGCAGATTTGTTTTAATCTAATTACATAGGTGAATAAAAATTGCTGCGTGCTGTTGCATCTAATGTAAGTTATCTATTATTCACACCACATTTACTTTTAATATTCATGCAGATTCCCTTTGACATAACCTACTGTGTCACAGTTAATCCAATAAAGATAAAATATAGCTCAGCAAAACACCAGTCGATTCCAGCATTCTGGTAATTATAAAAGACTATTTCACACTGGTTCCTTCAATCAATGCATTTCCCCTTGGATGTGATAGTGTTACTCTTTGAAGCTTTCAGTCCTCCCAGTGGATTCAGGGAAACATTCAGGCACTTTTTCAGTCTCTGGGTCTCCGAGGCAGTTCAAAGAGCACAACAAGCCATCACTAGTTTATCCTCAAAGGCTGACACTGTCTGTTTGATGTATGATGACTTAAAAAGTCATCTCTAGCAAAGCATGTGTTTGCTGCCAGTCTATTGAATCAGCCATTTATCAGCTAATCTGTATGCAACCAGCACGCCTGCAAACAGATCCAAGGATGGAACACAGTCTCCTGCTGGACCTACTATTGATTTGATTTCCCCCTCTAATTTCATAGTGGTTTTGGCTTCTAGTTATTGAAGAAACCTTTTATTTTATGAAATACGCATACATTCTAATAATTGTAAGTTTGTGTGCAAGACCTGAGAGGTAGGATTTTGGAGGGATGCAATACCAGTGGGACTTGCCTTTTGCTTGATCCTTTGCAGTCCTGAGATCTTGCCAGCTCCCATGGGACACACAAGTGGTGCTGTATATGTTCTGTTTTATAAATTTTAACTGTAGAGCAGCCAAGGCTGAGGCAGAAACATCCATGGTGATTTTATACTTAAATCAACAGTAGTCTTTCTTTATTTTGTTGTTCATTAATTGAAAATAACTGGCTTTTTGTCACTTGATGAGGGAGCATGAGCAATTGTTATGTATTCAATATTTTACTGTGTAGTAGAACCTGGAAGAAACAAGATAGTACCAGTTAAAATGCTGTGCATGTTTTTCATAGGAGTATTTCCAGGTAGTTCTTGCTAGAGAACTGAGAAGGACACTCAAAATTTGTGCCATCACACAAAATCAAACTTATCAACAATTATATTGTCTATCTTGTCATCTTTTCTGGTTAGTGGCTATTGGTATCTTAAGACTGTTGTGGGGGTGATGGTGGCTCTGTCCTTCACCATAGCTTCCAATGTTCCTTGCAGGTACGAGGAAAAGGAGCAGCAGTGGACTCTGCTTGTCACAGACCAGCAGTCTGATTCTCGAGGGTGGTGTGCATCAGCCATTTTTGGGATCACACAAGTGAAAACAGTTGCCTTGTAGTTTTTTCCTGCCCCCTTTTTTTTTTTTTTTTTTTGAAAGAGTATATCTGAACCCATTGAACTGTATTATTGTGCCTACCAAGACCATATTTCCCTGCAGCCTTGTCCTGAAACATAGCCAGTAACACAGAGTGTATATGATGGACAGAGCAGATAAGAAGAATGATGTGGTGTAATCTTACATGCATCCAGTTTAATATTTTTTGGGCATATTCATGACTGCCAGGTCATTAATAACTTGCCACTTATGCAAAGATTGAGGCAGATGTAAAAGTGACGTCTTTATCTCTGTTGCTGCACTTCTGGTGATGCCCGTGGGACATTTATGAGTTTTTTAAGCCTGTTTGGACTTTCATTGTATATATACTTTGCAAGACTTAATGTGTTATAGAAATGAGCCTTGGTCTGACTTCCATGAAACATCTGGGATTTTGAATGACATTAAAAAGTATGGTAAGGAGTGCAAACATCAGCTTCTTTCCTTGCTTGCTTTTAACACCACATGGTTCTCTTCTGACAATTTTCTTCATATGAACTGAAAATCCTTGTTCTTAGGGCATCAGCTTTGCCAAATCTCTTACTGCTTCCACTATGAATCCATCTGTCTCTATTCCTTTTTCCTACAAAACTGCCTGAGAGCATGGCTCTGAAGTATGCTAGTATTTGAAACAAGGTGAGGAAATTCTATCTGGAACAACAAAAACCACTTTAGGAGGTGCCAATGCTAAAGAACTGCATCAAGCAGAAAATACCTGAACAGTTAATGTCAATAAGACATCAGGTACCACATGTTTCATAGCTAATGCCAACCTGGTGCATTTGACAAAGAAAGTGAACTCAACAGGTTTTTGGGTTTTGTTTCTGTTGGGTTTTTTTGCTTGTTTTTTTTTTCTTATTCTTTTTTTAATCTGAGATTTTTTTTTTTCCTATCAGTTTCTGGGTTTGATAACTTTTTTTGCTTTCTATTTTTACTGTTTCCACTTTTCTATTTGACAAGCATCAGAAACAAAGATATAAGATTACTCAGAGATATTCAGGAGATTATGGTTTCAGAAACCAGCCATTTAGGTGACTGGGGCTACTAAAATGGCTTTTTTAATACTTTGAAAAATGCAATCTTTTCTGCTCAGGAGGATTGAACCATCAACATCATTGCAAGTATATATGCCATTTACAAATGTCCTATATGGACTGCTTTGGATTAGAGATGAGGAATTACAGTAAAAAAAAGAGATTTCTGAACTGGTGGTCTGGGATTATAGATGGTAGAACTGGATGTTTATACTATCTCCTATTATCTGTGAGGTTTTATGGAGAAGAATTACCATGTATAATAATACAAAAAGAATATATTTTAAATCTTTTGTGTATCTAGTTAAAAACATGCTCCAACCTTAAAAAAATTCACTATATCTAGTCTTTCTCAGGAAAGAACTGCAAACAAGCTCTTCCCTGAGATTAGCTCAGCTGGTTAGAGAATGGTGCTAATAACATCAATCTTGTGGATTCTATTCACACTCACTTAGATGGACCTTGTGGGTCCCTTTCAACTTAGAATATTCTCTGATTCTGTGATTCCTCCTCCCTCTCCTACCACCCCATTTACTGTCCTTCCCTGAGGGACAAGCAAATGCCAAATTCATCACCTGCTGATACTTCTCCCAGGTTTGGGCTACTGTCTGCAGCTCATGCACTACAGGGAATATCTTTCAGTCTAGAAGATGCACCTTAGAAAGCTGGTGGCATGGGAGGGTAAAGTGCAGGTGTAGAAAAGCAGGAGACAACTGAGACAGCATGAAGTGTGGTGATTTAACTGGCTGGATGTTAGGGATTGGATCTTAGAATGGGTAGGTGTACTTGCATAAGCAGAGAAAACTCCCAAGCCTAAACAGGTGAAAAAATACCATACTTTTGCTTGTTTTTCCTATGGCTTGGATACAGCCAACACATGTCATAGATGTCTTTTAAAGAATCCTTTCTACCCTTTTTATATAATTTTAAGTTTACTCTGTGAATATTAGGAGTTGAATCAAATAATATCTTCCTTATATTTTCCTGTTCTACTATTTCTAGTTACTTAAAATAGAAACATATTTTCATGCATAATAATTAGATCTTCGACTTCTTCTACCTAGTACAATAAATATTTGTGGACATCTAGTTTATGCAAATTATTTTCTTCTCTTGCTCCTAAATTTACATAACTTCTAAATTAAATTTAAAATAAGATGGCAGAAAATATTTTCTAGTCCCTCCTTCCTACTGTAGTAAATATAAAAGTGCTCATCCTAACTTTACAAAGATTTTAGCAGCTCCTGAAGTTTTTGCAAAAGCTTGTTGCTGACCAGAAACTAGGTCATGCAACTGTTCTTCAATAAAAATTCACTTTTGATGTATCTCAGCAGCAGCCTTTCTGTATCAGGAGTCCTGCAGTTTGAGATCTTTAAAATTTGAGCTTCATGCCACAGGTATTTATTTTTCTTTACTGAAATTCTTCCATCTCACTTCACTTTTGTGATGGATGTGTCTCATTCATACCATGAGGTCATTCTCCGTTGTTTATTTATTTAAATGTATTTTCAGATGGATTCTCTTAAGTTGAGAACTATGCTTACAATTTTTGCCAAGTTAACACCTGAGATATGTCATGTATTACAAGAGGGAGACTGCTGCTGCTGGAAGTGGAAGCTTGATGCAAAATTTAATAGACAACCCCTCCTGTTTAGTTACAAGATGCTGAAAGGATCCCCTTGCTTTCTAAAATTCTTCTCAGAGCTGTTGGATGCAACTGGATCCAATCTTGGTCTCCAAATTTCTATGGCTTAAGAAATTATAGAGGTGTAATTGCACCTTTGTACAACTTTGCCCAGTAGAATTATTAATGGAAAAATCAGATCTATTTCTGTAAAAAATACTTAAAATTAAATTAAATTTTAAATTTAAAATTATGTATTATGATGAATGATTAGCCAAAAGTATCTTGATAAGAATTATTAACTATACAGTATAAAAGTTAAAATTGCTGGGATAGGATAGGATAGGATAGGATAGGATAGGATAGGATAGGATAGGATAGGATAGGATAGGATAGGATAGGATAGGATAGGATAGGATAGGATAGGATAGGATAGGATAGGATAGGATAGTGCACTATATCAAAGCCATAATTTTAAAGCAATTAATTGTAATAAAACTAGCAAAAGAGAACAATTATTAAAACAGAGATTGATATAAGTCACTCATAACAACAATTGTGAGCAAAATCTCCTCTTTGAGGAGCAACACTGAGGGGTGTGCACTCCCAAAGGAGAAATCTTCATACAGACTCCAAGAAGGGATATGTTAGAAGAACCAAACTGGACTTTTACAGTATAAAGTGATTGACTGTCAGTCATATGTGTCCTGGTCAGCAGAGCATTTTTCCATCAGGATTTGCTATATCTATCAGGGTGTTAGCTTTGGGGTTGATGGGCCAGACTGGCTTTACACAAATTCTCATGACAGCTCCCTCTCTGTCCATCACTTAGAGCCTCTTAACAGGGCATTGCCTGAGTTGCTTGACCACATTCCAGGGCAGAACCTCCTGCTACAGGATCACTAAACGTTAATATAACCAGGCAACAAGTGGTGACAAACAGCCATAAAACTCAGCTAGAACTGACAGCCATGTCATAACCATGAGCACCACTTTTTTCAAGCTTTCTTTTACTAAGAAGGAAGGAAATATTGTTTTGTTTTGTTTTGTTTTGTTTTGTTTTGTTTTGTTTTGTTTTGTTTTGTTTTGTTTTGTTTTGTTTTGTTTTGTTTTGTTTTGGTGGCTGCTTAAACTGGCTGGCTTAGCAAATACAGAATGAAATATGTAAAACTCATTTGATCAGATATCCCTTGGTATGGATATGAATCATGAATCAATGAAAGAAACTGTCACTAAGTAAGTTATCTTGGGATTAATTTAATAATAGAATCCCCTTGATTTTAAGAATAATACATGCATAACTCATGCACAAACACAAAGAAATTAATTCTGAATAACTTTTTTTACTTCAATGCAAATAATCTAGTCAGTTTTTGAGGGCTTCCTGCTCCTAAAGCTCCTGCTCAAATCATTCAGCCTGGGCATAAATATATCAACACTTGGCTAACACTATCTGTCTCAACATCTTTAAATACATAAGCTGTTGTAAATCTCCAATTATTTATTTTGGTCAAAATTATTTCTTGTCTGTTGTTCTGAGATTAAGAATTTTAGCTTTGAATCACAACTATCTTGCTGCACTTTTAGCATGGTTAGGGAAAACACAGTTGAACACACTTGTACATCAACAAAAATGTTTCAGTAAGCTGTATGCCTACTTTGCTGAAGTATAAGCTGTTCAACTTCTAGAGCCATAATAAATTTGCAGTTGACTATGAATGTGTATATGATCCACTTCATATTATCACTGGATCAAGAACTTAAACTATTATCTACCCACTGATTTTTTTCAAATTTAATATTAAGACTTTGGTAAAACTAGAGGAAATCCCAGCTGAGTGACTGCTGGGATTATTATTTTGTGTGTTCAGATGAAAAGTATCTCCACACTTGTAGAAACATTATAACCCTTGTACACTAAGAATGGAGAATATATTTTATTTTTTCCTCCTGATTTGGAAAAATAGACAAAATTCTGTTGCCATCTTCAATTTAGTGATTAAGACCGATTCTGGGACTCATTTTGTGCTGAAAATTAGTGTGGGGCTAGCTCTAGACATGAAGCACTCCAGAGACTACTTTGTGCCCCATGGATCTGGGGGATCTTGAGCTGTGCTGCTCAGGGTGGTTCTGTTCTGTGACCTCAGACACTGAGTGGGAAGAGTATTTCTGAGAGCTAGCAAAAGCTAAGGATATTGCTGTAGGCAAACATAGTGGTGGACACAAATAAATGGATCCTGCCAGGGGCCAGAGGTGTGTGTAGAAAGAGTCCTTTCAAGCCACATTTTTAAGCAGTTATTTCTATATCTAAACTTACAAAGGAAATCTACCGACTGAGAGCAGGATCCATATCTATGACTAGAAAGGTAACCACTGTATTTTGATGATTCTGTAAATTCATGATCCTGTGTTACTACCATTTGGTAAATAGAAGGAATGATGTGCCTCTTCTCTTTAAGACATCAAAATAATGAGGTAAAACTTCTGGGGAATGGAAAAAAAAAAAAAAAGAAAAAACTGAAAATAGGGTGATTAAGGAGACCTTGATTTCTGTTTGTATAACAAAGATGTACTCTCATTAAGTTATATTGTTATTGACAAATTTTGGGTATTTGGAAACGTTGTAATCTCATCAAGGCCATAAAAAAGAAAAGAGAATTGCCTCAAATGTATCTACAGGAATGTCACCTGTGTTGTATGATTACTTTTTAAAGAAATCTGATCCCAGCTGGCAGGTGAACCTCCACCCAATCTCTCTCTCATTCCCTGCAGAAAGATGGACGAAAAAATAGGAAGAGCAAAACCTAAAAAACCCACAACAAATTGTGAGTCAAGATAAAGACAGTTTAGGAAGTGAAGCAAAGCTGCAAGTGCAAACAAAGCAAACTAAAGAATACTTCCCATGGGCAGGCAGAGGTTTATCTGCCTCCTGGAAAGCAAAGCCTCAGTACATGTGAGAAGTATTTGGGAAGAAAAATGCTGAAACCCAAAGGGCATATTTCACTCCTTCTCTTTTCCCTGAGTTTTTACTGCTGAGTACATTTTACGGCATGGGATATCTCTTTTGTCCACTGAGTTCATCTCTCTCAGCTGTGTCCTCACCCACTTTCTTGTGCAGCCCCAGCCTAATCCCTTCAGGCAAGAGTTTGGTGCTGTGAAAAAACTATTCAGCTGTACCTAAAACACTGGTATGTTATCAGCTCCAGCTGGGAAGAAATGCTGAAATTATAGTTATGGTGATGCTGTGTGCTGAGAACATAGAATAATCTAGCAATTTTGGATAGAATTCGGTAAAATATTGCATGAGCTAAATTATAGACTGGGAATTAAGCATACAAATTCACTTTGATGGGAGGGAGAGAGGGTTTTTGTCACATGGTTTCCACGTGTTGTGTAAATTAAGGTTGAAAGGAGAGGAAGGAGAATGAAATTTTGTGTCAGAGACTGTAAAAATAATACAGGGGGAAGGTCAGCAACTAGCTGATTCTGCATCTTAATAGCAAAGTCATGAAAATCTTGTTCACTTGAAGTAATGGCAAGCACTTAAGTGTGCTAACAGTGAGGAGAGCTAACTTGCAGCATGTACTGTAGCTTCTTAGTAAGGTTAACAAACTACATTAACCATTCACTCATCTGTGGCTCATAATTAATCACTCCTTGAAAATTACATTGTATAATAAATGAGGACAGACATGATTCATTAAAACTTCTAATTAATTCTATTTAATACTATTTCATAGTTCATTGGTAAGTGCTGAGAGAAGGATTATGCTATAGGATACTTGATGCATTACTGACAAAGAAGTAAATAGGGCAAACATAATGCAGCAAGACTATTTGCCAATGTAAATACCAGTTATTTATATCTAGAAGTGTTGGATCTATACTTTGTGTCAGTTAACATTTTCACTGCCAGTTTATATTTCCATGGACCTATGACCCAGCTGTAGGAATGAATTATGGGATCAAATCTTTATCCTCTTCAGAGCAATTATACTGCCTCCTTCCCTGTCAAATCCTCTAGGAAAAGAAGTTTAAGGACAGCATTTTTCTCATGGTGCGCCCAATCTCTTTGTTGTATCATGAACATTCCAATATAACTTTTTCAACTAAATGATAACAACTTGATAGTTAATATGCAGAGGTGAAAAATGCTCTATTTAAGTGCTGCAAAAGGTCAAAATAGTGATGAAGCACAGCTGGGAAATCAATTTTCATGGGAGCTCAATTCTGCTTATATGCTTCCTTTTTGTTTATTTCAAGAATAGGAAATTCCATCATAGAGTAGCAGTAAGGTTCCACCATGGCTCTGTTGTTTTCAAGAAAGATGTTGCTGTTACCATTTAACAAAAATGGGCCCTTGTCATCAGTACTGACCTCAAGAGCAAAATGGCAGTGTCCTTTTGCCTATGAGAACTCCAGTTATATTACCACTGCATGGAAATACAGAGGACAGCAGGTTTCCTAAAGATTTTCTGAGCAAGTTTGATTATGTAGATACAAGTTACAAAAAAATAAAAAAGAAGAAAAATGTGTGTGAGAGTTGCTGCATGAAATCTTTCCATCCCAGCTTAACTGGCAGTGCCTTATTTAATTTCAGCTGGTCCTGTGGGAAAAGCTCTCTAGCTTTACTCTTGGGAGTGAACATATAGATTTGGCCTTTATGCAAAGGGCCTTTGGAAAACAATTGCCTCAAAGTTTAACTACTATGGTAAAACTTCTATTAAAAATATTTTCTTTTAAAACTTCCATCTACACAGTACCATAAAAATGGTATATGGCAAATGGGAAAATGTTAACAAAGAATTTGTGGTTAATTTGAACAAACTCTCTGTTTAGCAAAAAGTCAAACTGATAAAAAAACCCAAGAAAACCCAAGAAAACAGTAAACTAGAAAATAAATTTAATTGCATTTGAGCCATTAAATTATTTTTCTTCAGAAAATAAACCAAAAAACCCCCTAACCAAATAAATCAAAAACCTGAAACCAACAAGGGAGACTTCCCCCAAGCTCCACCAAGTCCCCCAGCTACCAGCCATCAATTCTGCATCTTACAAGGGCCTCCATCTTCAGCTGATCTAGTGGCAAACTAACTACCAACTACCAAAGTTTTCCACACTTTCAGCAAAATAGATTGGCTTGTGTGGCACAGGCTTGATATCCTGCCTACTGTAATTATTGTTAAGTGCCTACTAGGTACTTTGAGAGTAGATCAATGAAAAGTGCTCAGGAAATTTTAGAAATTAAGCCTATTAGCCCAAATAGTTTATAATTAAAATGATTTATTGCTAAAGAGTTATTCACCTGACATATTTATAACATATTTTACATTATTGATTATTTGATCTCCAGAAATGTGAATATTTTACAGAGTTCAAGAAATGTTGACAAGCTTTTTATCTTTTCGTAGAGATAATTATTCACAACAGGACTGTAGTAGACCTGGAGTGTGAAAACACTTCTCTTTGAAGAACTCTGTTAGCTGATACAACTATAAAAATGGAAGGGTTCCCAGTCAACCTACCAGTAATTCAAAGAACATGATAGTCTAATATTATTTCTATTGCTGTCTTCATGCTATTTACAAATTTAACTTTGGTTTCTACACTAGAATTAAGATTAAACTAAGGCACATGATGCTATAGACTCACTTTCCTCCTGTTTCATGACAAATATTTTATAATTGTGTTTGAAAGTATGAGAATTGCAGTGGTCCATTGAAAAATGGTAGCAGGAAAAAGTTTAGATTTTGTTAGTCAATATGTTTTAAATTGTTTTATATGGATTTGCCTTATTGTATCTGATTGCTTTCACCTCACTGCATTCAACTATGCCTGACTGCTTTTATCAGAATACAAACTTAGTCTAGTACATATGAACCATATGGATGAAAACTGCTGATCCAACAAACAAAGAAGCACCTGTTCCTCAAGGCATTATATATACTTGCATTGACTTCAGGATTTGTAGAACACAAAAAGTTGGCCTTCAAGCCTTTTTTCCAGATGTGTCTCTCCCTCTTACAATAAAAGCCTGATTATTGCAAAAGGGGACCTGAAATACAAACTGTGAAATCATTGACTTATAGAACTAGTGGGATAAGGAGTGCATTAATGACACATATTTTCAGGCAGTGTATTTTATGCTAAGCATTTACATACCATGAAAATAAATAACAAAATAAATAGAAACCATAGGTTTTTGTTTTTTTTCATATCTTTATTAATTTAATATCAGGAACAGAGAGTATATGTCAGTTTCTTGAAGATATAGATTGTGAGGAATTAAATGTCTCATCCACCATAGCTCTGGAATTCAGTCTATAGTTTTCAGTTTAGTCTTGTATAACATTGCTGTGAAAGAAGACATGATTCCATTCTGCTCAGCATCTCCAGATGTGCATTCGTGGCTTGAGTGCAGTCACACAGTGAATTAGGTCAGGAAGCAGCTCCAGATAAAAATTAATTCTAGGAAAAACGTCTTAGTTGTCAGCCCAGACCAGGCTGGGTGGTTTGTCATACTAGCCCAACTGCTAGTGAAGGTGCAGTAGAGAAATGTAAAAGAAAGGCCTTGTAGAATAAATACTGTGTGCACACTGTTTCTACTGCTCTCAGTAAGACTTGTGCTGTATTAAGTTGGAATAGACACCAGAGATGTAGGCTTAGGTCTTAAAAGTGGTTTCTCTATCTGTCAGCACATCGGCTTTCCAAGTGCTTTGACTTTGGGAATTAGCTCAGGGTGAACCAGTCTGGTGAGGCATCTAAATTCCAAGACTTATATCTGCTTAATCTAGCAGACAGGTAAATTTGTAATTGGTCACTAAAGACTTTTTTTCTCCCAAATTGAGTTTAACAATCTTCATGTTGAGCACTTTTTAAACTAAGTTACTTCAATTCCCGTGGTACTCCTGTTGGGCAATAAAGAGTAATATTGTATATAACAATGAGAGAAGGAAGGAAGGAAGGAAGGAAGGAAGGAAGGAAGGAAGGAAGGAAGGAAGGAAGGAAGGAAGGAAGGAAGGAAGGAAGGAAGGAAGGAAGGAAGGAAGGAAGGAAGGAAGGAAGGAAGGAAGGAAGGAAGGAAGGAAGGAAGGAAGGAACTCTCCAGAAAGACCTTTGCCAAGAAAAATCTCTCCAAAATAGCATATAAATAGTAAAAACTTCACTGAATAATGTCCTGTAGCTATTGCATGATTATCATACAAATGCTGTAGGATATACTTACTTTATAAGGATTCTGGAGCAGAGAAATATCTTCCTACTGAAGATTTTCCTTGCAGGTTATTTACTTGTCTACATGAAGACCACACAGCCACTGGTGTATGGCAGAAAACTTCAGAACTTTTTTCCTCTGTAATGAATCTCAGTGAATGGATTTGAGCTGCTCCCAGTAACACGATGAAAAAAAAAAAAAAAAAAAAGTGCAAGTTTTGTTTTCCTGACATTGACAACATAATCTATCTGTAAAAATAATTTAGTTTCAAAGCATTGGATACCTTGAAAATAGAACTCTAGGGAATGTAGACTCAGTTTAGTTGAGATCACTTTTGTTGTTGTTGTTGTTGTTGTTGTGTTTTATTTTGTTTTTTTTTTTTTTTTTTTTTCCCCAGGGAGGAAAATAGCATCATAGTCACTCTATAGGAGGAATCCACATTGCTTTGTGTGTTCATTCAAGAAAACAGATTGAAAAGAGAAGTCATTCCATGCTTATGCTAAGAAAACCTGTCTTCTCTTTGTGGAAATTTTGCATTGTTTTTGATTGTATGAGAACAGCTGACAGGATCATATGAGAGACACCATGAACTATCAGATAACTTTTATAGACATTTCTGGTAAGTTAGGGTCACCCCGGGTTTAAACAGAAAAACACAGATTTCTTAAAAAATCATGACTTTTCTTTTTGGGTATTTAGTCATTCTTTGTTTTACATTAATTTCTGTTCCATTGTATTCTTTGTCCACTTTAAGGGAAACAGACATGTCATTGAGTGTTAAGGTTTCTAGAAGAAAATGTAGGAATAATATTTGGATATTTGTCTAAAATTCTAGGAAAAGGTCCACTTCCTCATTTAAATTAGCAAATATTTATGAAATTTTAGCACTTGCTCTTGGCCACTGTTCCATCCTTTGAAAATTAAAAATCGGAAGACAAATAGAAGAATGAAGAATGCAAATAGAAATTATCTGAACATAATATTAGGAATTCGATTTCTCAAGTCAGATCAAGATAAAGAAATGTGCAATTGACTTTGCTCAAAACACCTGTATTTCATGCTATATCTGATAACAATAGAAGCAAAATTATTCAGCTATTAAAAGCAAAACTTAATGCTTAGTAATGTTATGAAAGAATGACTAAAGAGCTCTGCCTGTATGCACAAGAAAATTTTGAGGATATTTATTATGTTTTCTGTAGGATATCATCTCCAGTTAGCCACTTAATTAAGGAAAATGGCCTGTCTGATAATATAAATCCTGCTAATGATGACCAGACAATGACAAAAATCACAAAGGATTATGTTGAGTAATGATTATATAAAAATCGTAATTGAGTTTTCATAGCAGGCATACAGACTTAATCTGCAGCCACATTCTGAAAAGAAGCACACCTTGCCTCTCCTTGCTTCCAACTTCATTTCTGTGTCAGTGCCTGGGGACTTGCAGCCCTGCACAGTGGTTGAGAAGGGAGACTCCAGTTTGGAGAGTTTGAAGCATGCACATGTGGTGCTCAGGGCTTGGTGCTGGAGCTGGCAGCGTTGGGTTTGTGGTTGGACTCAATGTTCTCAAAGGCCTTTTGCAACCTAACTGATTCTGTGATTCTGTGGACTTGTCTAGATAGTATAGCAGCAATTTCACTAGGTATATTAATATATTTTATTAAATGGAACTGTAGTTCTGTTTTTCCACATACTGCATGTTAAAGATGCTGTCTTTGCCAGGACTATCCCTGTCCTTTGGCTGTGGGATGATTTGGGTATATCCCCTGTGTCATCTATGGGCTATGACACAAAGCTTTGTTATGGTTCTGAACTACCTCATCACTAGCTATAATTTTGATTTCTTCATGGTATGCTCTCTTCTGAGGGTAGGGCTTGTGAGAATTTTACTTCATTGTGTCCCAATACATCTACTGAGATTATGTCTTGTCCTGTGTTTTTATTCTGCACTGTAAGAAGGATGCAGAGATGTCAAGTCATCTAACTACTTGTCTCACAAACAGTAGTTTGCTGAATATGTAGAAGTAATAGAGAATGACAGTCCCATTCAGTGGAGTCCTGAACTAAACAGGCTGTCATGGTGCCCTGTTGGAATGTTCAGTGAGAAGTTAAGAATTGATTCCCAGCATGAGCCATAGGAGGAAAGTTGTGTGGATGTTCTTCCTTTAATTTATTGGGGTAAGAGAAAGGTCTGAGATGAAAATGCTTGGGCTGGTAGGAGAGAAGGAAAAGAATATATAAATAGTGAGAAAATCTGTGAAGCTTCTGCTTTTAGAAGTGTATTGAAAAGCCTTGGTCTGAGCAAAAAGAAAACTCACAACTGAGGTATTTCACAAGATTTTCAAAGAAATGCATTTGAGTCTCCTGCCTCCTTGTCTCACAGGAACAATGTAGTTCTGGGAATAACATCAGTAATACTTTCTGTGGGCCTTCTAAACTCTCTGCCATCCATCATGGCTGAATAATAAAATGGACTACCATGTCTTGACTTTCAATGCAGATTGCTGGACCTTCTGAAAATACAGAATGTTCTTGTCAGGTTGAACATCAGAAAATAAAGCATGTAAAATCAACAGTTGCTATAAAATCTTGTCCTTTTTATCCTAGATCACTAAATTTCACACACATTTCCTGGCAGGTTAGATATTTTGTTTAAATTGAGGATTAATGGGATCTTGGATCTTTTATATTGTTGAATAACTCATCTTCTACACGTCACTAATATTTGAATGTTTTTTGTGCTGGTATTAATCAGACCACATAGAAGCAGTGTAGCACAAATATGTAACTTAACATCATATATGTAGTTATTTTCTCTGAGACCTTTTTGTCTCATCAGAACCCCTTTTACATCTACTATAAACTGAAGTTTTGAACTCAAAATGCAGAAATGGATTCAAATTAGAAAAAAAATAAAGAATCAGATTGTCATGCCAGTAGTGTTCCTCATTAAGAAATCAAATTAGACACATTCATAAGTAAACATCCTTTCTCTCTTTTTTGTTTTTGTTTATTCCCTGTGTCTACTACTGATGCTTCAAGGAGAGCAAGATGAATGAATCAGGTCATAGAAGACAGTTTTCACAGGTTCTCTCAGGAAGCAAATATGTATAACAGTGGAAATACTGGATTAATAAAGTGGATTGCTTTCCATTTTTTTTCCTGCAGATACTAGTTTCTCATATTGCTTTCTGTAAAGCTTAAAACAACATCAATTTTTAAGGACTTGAAAGTGCTTTTCTATTTAAAATCAAATAAGAGAACATAATTTTCATTCCAGTACTGTGTGTGTTTGCTTCTTGAAGTATGCTGGATATATAGAAACCCATGGTAAATATGGTAAAAATAAAAAGGAAAAGGGGGGGCGTGTGAGAAAATCTAAGTGATGAAAATGAGTAATTGTTTGGCAGCAAGTCTGCAGGGAGAGAGCTGACACTGTACAACATATATTTCCTGAATAATGAGAGAAGTCTCAGTTCTTTGCAATCACTGCCTATTGGGTCAGAAATTTTGTGTTGGTGGATTCATCAGAGCAGATAGGTGTCATAAAGACATTCTTTCCTGAAGTAAACATACCTTCTTCTTCACTGAACTGTCATCTTTTAGTTTGGATAATGGGCACAGAGTAAAATCTTAGGAGATCTATTAGAGGGATACCTGGAATTTAGAGTGCTTCTGCCATGATTATACTTGTTTGTTTATTAATGTAAGAAGGAAATTGCATTAACAGTTACATGTATAGGTGGCATGAATAAATACATATAATTCCACTTAGAGCAGACAAAAGACTGTACTTGTGTTGTTAATGATGGCTTTCTGTCAGAAGGTAGGAACATCTGACTTTTCCAGATCTATCTTGTCTGTCTTGCCTAGACTACCTTTATGCAGGTGGGTTTTATTTTTTTGTTGTGTTTTGTTTTGTTTTGTCTCTTTTTGTTGTCTTCTTTTTTTTCTGTTTAACTCTTTAGTTGAAGAAAAGTAAGTGCTCAGTTTTTTCTTTAGTTTCATTTTCAGGAAGTATACAAATTAAATAAATCTCATATTTGTTTTAGTTGTTCTTGCTGGTGTAGGAAATAGCTAGGAAGAGCTTACAGAAAGTTTTTTCTCTGTTGGATTGAATGTATTCTCAGCAGTACCTTCTGGCTCATTTATTCTTCACCTGGCATCCTCTTGCCAATATTTTGTGTTCTCACTTTGTTTACATTGTAGTTACAGAAATCCATAACACAAACTAATCAGGGATATCAAAATGAAAGAAAGGTGAGAGGCAAGATAAAAATTGCCATCTGGGTATTCAGGCAGTGAAACAGTTTGATTAAAACTTTGCTTTTTCCCTCATCCCTGGAAGAGTTGTAATTATTTACATGAAAATGAAGGCTGTAGCAAGTATCAAGGGCTGATTTTTCTTGGCTAGAGAAAGAAAGAAAGTTTCTTCACAAATAAACCCGATTAGGTCCTTTCAAGCAACGTATGGTGCAGTGTCTGTCCCAGCCTTACTCTCAAAATGAATTGAAAAACCTATTATTAACTCTTCCCTGATTGCAGCAAGTTCCTCTTGAGATGTTTTGGCTTGGGAAATTTTCCATTATATTTTTTCCTTAGGAAAAAAGGAGAAATGGGGGAACAGAAGACAATGTCCATGTCAGTTCTTTTTTTGACAGATCTGCCTCTAACTGAAGCCTCTAAATAAATTCAGTCATGTTGTGGTAGAAAACAAAGTTGTTAAAATAGTGAAAACAAATATGTGGTGTATATATTTCCTGGGTGATTCTCTTCAGAGCTGTGACAATGTGCTCTAAGCAAGGTGGAAAGAAGCTCAGACATAAAACATTAAAAAATATATTTCAAACACATAGTGATTTATAGCAAAAGTTTAGCTTTCTGCTTAAAGACATGTTTAAAAAGGAAAATATGTTTCTCTTGAGGAACCCTGTAATTAAAATAATCTTTTTCCTGTTGCTTGTTATCTTGCAATATGAAATGTGTTGTTCCCATACTTACAGAAATAATTGAAGGGAAAAAACTTGGGCAGACAATTTCTGGTTCAGTGCCTTGATTTTACAAAAGCCCTACATTATAACAAGAGTTTAGGTTAATATCTTAAAATAAAGTTTTAGTATGTTTCACAAATAAAGGTTTAATCTCTACTGGGATTTATTGAAAATCTCCCCATTGAACATCTAATGTTGTACAATGAATGCAGGATTATCATAATGAAGAAAAAACCCCACCAATACCAACAAAAGCAAAACACAGCCCACGGTGTAAGAGCTTTTCTTCCTTCTCTGTAAAACAGAAAACATGCATAAAAAGTAAAGTCTATGCTCTAAAAAGAATCTTTTTTTTCTTTTTTTCTTTCTTTCTGTTTTTTTTAATTTGAGAAAATAATGTTATGGAGGACCAGCCTCCTCTCTTTCTCAGTTTGGCCTCTCTGCAGAACAGACGTGTGAGGTGCCAAAATGAGTGGTTCTAGAGTGCTACCCTTTGCAGTAATATAAATAGTGGAGGAGTTCAGGGAGGTATCAGCTAACAGAATTTATGTTAGGGAACAAGGCTGAAACATTAAGGCATATGTTTTCCAGGGGCAATAAGGGCCTATGCCATACAGCTGTGGAAAAATTAATTAAAAATCAGCTTACAGTGAAGGACTGGATATAAATAAACCTGTCTAGAGAAACAGGACAAACAGCAGCATCTACGTGGGAGGCCTGTTCCTGTTGAGTAGATCTTGCCTCTGATTTCTCTGAGACCTAGGCTTGTTGATGAGTGTGATCTGATGCATGTATATTTATGGTGCCTGGCAATATTGCCTTACAAGTGGGCTTAGCAAGGCCTCGAGTGAAGGCAGTGATGTTTCCTTTCTGCCTTCTTTCCCCACATAGCATGGCACTGCCTAGAATCCCTGTTTCTGATGGGAAGGCCTGAATTATTCATCAGCCAGCTGATGTCAGGTGATGAGATCTCTTCACGCTGCAGCCCTGTCACTTGGTGTTTATTGCTCTGTTTCACCAGCAGCCCTGCTATTGCTGTGAAGCCAGAAGAACCCCACATAGAGGCATGACAAGTATCAGTAAGGATAGCTCTTTAAAGACTCTGTTTTGCCTGGGAGGTCATCTGAAGGTTATTACGAACAAATTATTTCTTCATTTCCGCTGACTGAGTAGATAGCCTTAATGATCTGTCACCTAGCAATAGGCTGCCTGTTCAAACATAAAGAATGGCATACTGATGGCTTATAACTAGAATCAGTTCATTTTAGCTATTCTCTTGTCAAGCATGTTTCCAAGATACATATATTATTTACATATTCATGAGCCTTTGCAGACATTGACACCATGAGGGGGCCTGTCTGATAATGTGATACAAGTTTATGCTGTGTCCTGAGGCACTTAAAGTCTATTAAGTGAATCAAATCTGTTCACTTCTGTTCTTCCTAGGTGGTGTTCTTGGCCTAAAGGAGTGGAGCTGCAATCAACATTTGTGCACAGTACCTTACTTTTTTCCCGTCCACCTAGCTCTTTTCCATGTTGAAGTTAATTTCATTTCATAGAGAGGCATTAAGCTGAGGGAAATTGCCTTTTAGTAAGCCAGAGCATCATTTTCTCATGTTACTGCTGTTCAGAAATGTAGTCATGACTGTTTGTCTGCAGGCAGAGAAGATGACACACCCAAAAAAAAGTGCCTTTTAAACTTATTTCATTTTTTTAGCTCTACTGAGATATTGATCTTTGACTGTACTTCTGGCCCATAAAGGTGGGGAAAAATAACAGTGTAAGTGGGGAGTGGGGTCAGGAGGCAGAGAAGAGGAGAATCTTCCACAATAAAAAAGCCAAGGGCTATGGATTTCTCTTATCAATCTGAACCTTCACTATCTTGATACATAATTAATTGTAAGAGAGATAAATTTAAAACATGACAGCTAATAGAAATGAAAGCATGAGTAACAATGCAAATTTATGGGTCTTGGGCTACTTCATGAGTTTAAAAGAACAGTAAAAGACCCTGAATAATCTGCTGGAGCTGATGTTTCCCTTTATTTTAGAAGTTTGCACAATTTTGTTTTGGATACTCCAGAATTTAGGAAAGTAAAGAAAGGATAAAAGAGACCAACTGCTATTTCCCTCTAATACTCAAGGGTAGAGTCCTAAGAAGCAACAAGTGTTCTCAGGTCTCTCTATCAATTACTGGCTTGTTACACTACATTTGGGAGAGATCAGGGGAAGAGATAAAAAGCTAAATAGAAACTTATATTGTAGCACATTATTTCATAAATTTAAGTGTTAATTCTGGTTAAAATTGGTTAGCTACACAAGGCAGTAATTCTGTAAGGGCTAAACTGCAGCCTTAAATGTAGTGTTAACAGCAAGAAAAATAGCAAGCTGTTTATTGGAGCTTCTATATGAGAACTCCACAGACTAGGCTTACATTGAGAGAAGAAACTGTATTGGAGAAGCCATCTAGGAGGCACTTGAGTAGATGAAAACAGTGCTAATGCTGCATGTCTCCCAAACATAAATGAGCTCTTTAACAAATGCAATCAGATTCACTAAGGAAATTTCAATTTTGCACATGAATGAGAATTTTACATGGACAGGTTGATGGGTATGCCCTCTGTGGAATTATAAGTTCTTATTCTAAAGTGGAAGATGTCATTTTAGGACTTTCATGCTATAACCAAGCAAAATTTGGCTAAGAGGAAAAAGATCATTAAAATATTTATGTTGTTTGGTGTGGGGTCTTCGTAGTTTTTTTTTTTGTTTTGTTTTGTTTTGTTAAAGACTTGTTTCCTTTTATTTTGCCAAGTCACTTTAACTATTGCTAACCTGCATCAGAGGGTTTCTTTCAGAGCACCAATTCTTTAAAATTCTTAGACAAATTTATGTGCTTTCACTATGTGATTTCTCCCCTGATTGCTTGTGAACAACAAAAAAATCCTTCTACTTGAGAAGAAATTTGTATTAATTTTCCTATGAAGTGCATCTCCTTTAATGAAAAGCGCTGACAGAGAAAGGTTAGTGACAGAGCTCAGTTAGTGAGAAGCAGGGGGCTTGAAGTTTTAGAGAGTATGTGTTGTTGGATGGATGCAAAGGAGACAGAAATTTATTTTTAATGTCACCTTTTATCCTCTGAACACATCACAGGCTAGAGTTCATTATGAACCATACACTTCAAATTGTTTTGAAGATGTGATGTACTCTCACCCCCCACTGAAGTGAGGATTTGTGCAAAGCTTTCCATGGATGTATTGAGCTCAAACGGCTTTAGCAGAATGTGGTCTTAGTGACATCCTCTGCAGCCAGAGGATGATGATGTCAAAAAGACTACTGTAACAGTGCATGTTGACAACAAAGTAAAAGTTGTAAAAGAACTTGTATTCATTTCTAATCTGAAGTGTAGAGGCCAAAGAAACAGTGACTGTCTCCAATTACACTAATGGTTTAGCATTGAAGGTGGCTGGAAAAATATCTCTGGTTTCTCCTAAAAACCTCTTTTTTTTTTTTTTTTTTTTAATTTTTATTTTTAAATTCTCTATTTTTAATCTTATAAATTACTATGTGTCTTTTATTTTACTGGATTAAACAGAGATTAAATACAGATTTTGTGTAGCTGTCCTGAATAAATCAGGCCTTTTCAATGAGGCTTTGATCTATTTTGAAGCCTTTGAAACCTAGCTTGGATGAAATGTCAATGTATTCATGGTGTAATGCAGTGAGGAGCGTGGAAGCTTCTGTTACTATCTTTGAGAGTTTGTTAGAGAAATGATGTCTGACAAGAGCCACACATTATAGAAGAATTGTTAATTTTGAAATTAACTCTGGTAGATCTGCTTAAGAAAGTTTATAGGGGGAAAAGGTGCTCTCAAAATCATGTGAAATGAAGCCTGCAGTGAAGACACAGCAGAAAGGCTGACAGGGGAATATGTTAGTTCTACCTGCTTTAATGCATTTGTTACCAGGAGGGACAAAAACTGTGCACAGATTAATGAACCATTTTTGTCAGATATATACTGATGAACTTCTGCTTGCTTCTTTACCCTGTGTTGCTATGGAATCAGAGAGATGTGAAATTACCAAAGAACCTACAGCCAGCAAGGAGTTCCTCTGATACTCAATTAGAAAATAAAACAGAACATTTAGGAAATGAGGTCCCAGCTTTCTGATCTCATGTAATGCATGAAAGGCTGCTTTTTCTGGTGTGTACTTTGCTAATGTGTGTGGTATTGGTACATTAAATAAACTGTTGAGTATGACAGAGCATATGATGTGAAACTTACTCTCCCCCATAAAGCCTGACTAATCAGATGTTGAGTGGGGAAGTTTTCAGATATTTGTCTCCTCCTAGCCTGCCATCAGGACATACACAGAGTTTCCAAAGGAGCTGTTTCAGTTTATAAAACAGGAATTGTGTGTGCACCGAAGCTGTTTCTCACTAGTGTATGGGGTCCTGTTTTGGGTTTGTGTGGCCAGTTTGTGGTAGCTGGGGGGCTGAAGAGATGACTTTTGTGAGTAACTGCTGGAACCTTCCCCCATGTCCAGTGCAGCCAATACCAACTGGCTCCAGGATGGACCCACAATTGCCTAAGGCTGAGCCAATCAGGAATGACAGTAACATTCTACCTTTGATATCATATTTAAGAAGGGAAAAAATGATATTTAGCCGGTGTAATTGCAGCCAGGGAACATAGAAGTGAACAACTCTGCAGGCACTGAGGTCAGTGGAGAAGGGACAGGAGGTGCTCCAGGCACTGGAGCTGAGATTCCCCTGCAGCCCCTGGAGCAGACAGCCCAGGGTGAGGCAGCTGTGCCCCTGCAGCCACGGAGGTCCATGGGGATACAGAGATCACCTGCATCTTGTGGAGGAGCGCCAGGGTGGAGCAGGTGGATGCCTCAGAGGAGGCTGTGAATGCATGACAGATGTGTACTGGAGCAGGGTCCTGGCAGGAGCCTGCAGACTAGAGGAGGCAGAGCAGCCTGTACTTGAATGATGCACCCTGTGGAAGAGTGACCTGCATTGGAGCAGTCCATGGAGAACAGCTGTCCATGGGATGGACTCAAGCTGGGGAAGTTCCTGGAGAACTTCCTCCTATGAGAGGGACCCCCTGCTGGAGAAGGGAAAGGACTCTTCTCCCTGAGCAGCGGCAGGAGCCACTTGTGATGAACTGACCACAGCCCCCATTCCCTGTCTCCCTGTGCAACTGCAGGAAGGAGATAGAGATGGGAAGGAGTCAGGTGCGGGGAGAAGGTGTTTTTTAAAATTCACTTCTCATTATCCTGCCCTGATTTTGTTAGTAGTAAATTCATTTATTTTCCCTAAGCTGAGCCTGTTTTGCCCATGCATGGTGAGTGATCTCTCCTGGTCCTCATCTCAATTTATGAACCCTTCATCATTTTTCCCTCTCCTGTCCAGTTGTAGACGGGAGTGATGGAGAAGCTTTGCAGGGTGCCTGGCATCCAGCCAGGTCAGCCCACCACAGGTCCAAAGATCCAGAACCAGACTGAAAATCTAGATTCAATGTCCTTAAAAAACCACCTCTGTAATGTAATATCTATGACGATTTTTCCTCCACTACCTGTTCCTTGACAGCACGTATGAGACAGAGAATGCCCTTACAGCTGTGCCACCCATGAGAGGCACAGTTTGAAGCTTTTGTTTTCCTGCAGCTGTCAGTGGCCATGGGACAATTAAATAACAGCACATCCTTAAACTAGGAATAGTGTTTGGAAAGAAATGGGAGAACTTGCCAAATGTGGCTCAAATTCAGTGTAAGGTAAGAAGATGATGTATGTTTTGCTACATGTGCATTTTCTAAAGCATATGTAAGGAATTCTTTAATGTCTGAAATCAAAGGTATGGTCATATAGAGAAATAATATCTCTCTTAGTTATTGATTATGTAAGGTGCAAAGCATTCTCATTTTCCTGATGACCAGTGAGAAAATATAATGCGTGCTGAGAGTTAGGATATTTCACAGAATTTCTGACTGAGTGATCCAATGATTCTACTCTTGTCTGCTTTTCCTGAACTGTGATCTTACACATTGCTGCCTCATTTCTAGAAATCTGAGAAAGCTTTAAAATACAAACTTAATGTTTGGAACTTCTAAGAAGGTTTCTCTACCTTCTTTTGCGTTGTATGATTGAAATTTAATGTACTTAATGTATTTTACCATGCTTGTTGTTTCATTGTTGTAGGAATATTAAATAATTTCTGTTTTCATTTTTTACAGTTCAATTTGTTAAATGCTATTTGACACCTCTTTAATGCTTTCTGTTTCACTGGAAAAAACCATAAAATACAAAATATTCAAGAAAAAAAATTTAGCCAGTGTTTTCTTTCTAGGGCTGACTATAAACTAGAGACAACAGCTTGTAAATGGTACTTTGGAAGGCAGTTTTTGCTATAATGAGATTTTCAAGCAGCAGATGGAATACCTAGAAAAACGTTGTGTGTCTCTTGGGAGAATTTTTGTTTTGAAAATCACAGGTCTTTTTCAGTTCACAAGACCCTACAGTAGGATCTAGTTGATGTATGGAGAACAGAAAAACCCGTCTGCCATTGCAGTTTGTCAATCAAAAGATTATCTGAAATAAAAAACATCTTTAGAACACAAAATGAGATCTTGGGGGTAGAGGAAAACTTGATTTTTTTTTTTTTTTTTTTTTTTTTTAATTCCTTTATTTATTCTTTGAGCTAGGTAGGCTGCAGGGTTGACTTTCACACCACAGATGCACCAAACTGAGGGACACTAAGGCAATAAAAGGAGCTTGATGGGAAAAGTATTCTCAGAGGATCCCACATCTATGTTGAACACTCCTGAGGTGGATGTTTGTGTGGTAGGAATTTGAAAAATGGTTGAAAAGAGACCAAACTGGGTTTTCTATTGCTTCCCAAAGTGCAGGGAAAGCAGATGGTAAAAAAATCCAGTTTCACACAAATATATTTTTTTATGGCTCTTGGTCAGACAGCCTCCTCTGTCTGCCTTCTTTCTCCTGGTGAAAGACACAAACCAGAAGGTGAGACATTAGGTGTATATAGGAGCAGGGTGTTTGGATAATGAAATTGGTTTTTCTTAGCAGTAGGTGAAAAAATTCTAAGTGTCATTTGCTAGGTCACAAGAATGTACTTTGTTGCAAATTCTCAGCTTTGCCAAACCCAAAGTTAAAAAACATTAGAAGTGATACTCTTTGGACTTGTGAATTTGTGAATGGCAGATTGGTGTTAATGAGACTGAGAAACTGGCGCTTACTATAAGCAAAGTGTGTGGCAGGGAAACAGAAAAAAATCTCAACAAAGCCAGCCTGGTCCTCAACCTAAGAGTGCAGGTGAGAAAAAGGATTAGTCTTCAACACAGCTGCACTTAATGCATATTTTACTAATTGAAAAACCCTTTCCTGTCTCGTGTTCCTCAGCAGTCTACCAATAGTCCACTGCAACCCATATCCCTACTCTGGACAGTGTCAAGAATTATATGGCTGTATGGTAACTATCTGGGAAAATCATGTCAAAAAAACACCCACTTTTTCTCTTTTTTACCTTTTATCCTGAAAATGGCAAAGGGTGCAAAATTTTGGTACATCAGGACAGATGATTTTTAAGGTCAGCAATGTCTTATGTGTAGACAGTGGTAATGTCTTTGGGTCAAGCCCATTAAAAGTGTGACCACAGATTTTTCTGCTGTGCTTATACACTTTTATCCTCAGGGAAGGAAAAGCTGGAGAACTCCAAGATCAGAAGAGCTGGGGCATGGAAATTCAATGATTTTAAAGTAAGCTGTAGTGAGACTAGGTTCCTTTCAAGCTGTAATAAGAAATGTAGCAATATCTGTGTGGCAAACCCTTGTCACTATAACAAGTACATGTCTACATGTATATCTTGATAACAAAAATAGTTTTGATATGCATTGTGCACTCTTTTATTTTTGCTCTGTCTAGAAAAACTATCCTAGAAGTGCAATTTTTAAGAGGCACTTTTTAATAGTCAAATAAAGATACACAGTCTTTTATTTTGTTTGTTTGTTTGGGGTTTTTGTTTGGTTTTTTTGTTTAGTTTTTTAGTCACAGGGAAGTTTTCAGTTTTATCAGAATCTTTATTTGATTTTATCTGTATTTTTTGTCACACACAAAACCTTCAGTGTTACTGTTTTAGTGCAGTTCACAATGCACTTTGCTTATATTTTTGATTTTTAATCCCTAAATTAAAAATAATTTTAGAATGTATTTTCTATAACACTTCCTGCTACCATCCTGATGCTTCTTAAAGACCTATTCAGAATTGGAAAGTCATCACTTAGACTCTGTCCCTCCAGATCTTCATCTTTAACTGCTCTGGCAATTTCAGCCTTGCTTTCACCAAGGCAAGGTATCTTTTATCAAGAAGACAGGTACATTTCTAACTTTGAATTAGATTCTGATAACTGGTAAAAGAACAGAGATATTCTCAGGATGTGGACTGTGTTCATAGTTTGTCTTTTGAGAATGTCATTAAATTATTTACATATAGGAGACGAGTAACACTGCCCTTCCCTATGAAATTTTATTAAGGTAGTAATTTCCTAAAATTGGTCAGTTACAGACAAAATAACATTTCCTCTGCTTGACTAACTAAATTTTTATATGTATTAGCATGAGATAGCAGCTTTTGACCACAGCCAAAATTATGAGAGCTACTCTTCCTGGAGAGGTTCATGGAGAATTTATTTCTGTGCTGACTGTTACATACTTACGTGTACAAGGGAATTTAAATTCAGCATAGAGCAGTACCTCTACCCCTTTATGCTCCTTTGCACCATCTCCATGTATTGTCTTGGTTTTATACTACCTGCTTTTTGTTGGAGGGGTCAAGCAAGTCTTTGGACATCTGAGCAACACACACCTTTATATTTTGGGAACTGTTAGGCAGGAAAACATTTTCAGTCATGCTGACCATATTCTATGGGGTCTGCATCTCTCTCATGAGACTCATTTTGAACGGGGCAGCTCCTGATATTTGTATGGCATTATTTTTTAAGACTTCTTGTTACATTTCTGACATTTTTCTTCCAGGGGCTTTGTAATTTATTCTTGGTTTGTTTGTCTCAAAACAGAGGATGGAGTTTAAAATGTATAGCCCCCTGTAAAGTTTTGCCATTTCCCTTTTCAGAGATTCTCTTTGTTTGGTCTTTATCTAGGTTGTCACCTTATCATTATCTTATGCAAAGTATATATTCCTGAAGTTTATGTGACAAAGTTCCATAGTTAAAATCTGCCTGACTAATGGGTCAACATCTGAACCTCTTTGAATAACAGACAGTTATCCGGTAGATTTTCTTTAAGAGGGTATTTATTGTTTGTAGATATAGATGAAAATAATGTTTAAATTTCTTGTTATTTTGTTTCTAGAAGGCTTTGGCTTTATAGAACTTCCATGTTCTCTTTAATATCTTTTGGCTTTTATTCAAGATGATTTTGTTTATTCCTGATAGCTTGAGTTTATCCCTCTACATCCCAAAACCTTAATGAAACAGATCCTTCTTATTTTGCTGTCTTCATGCCGGACCTATTCATAACACCTATTATGTTTTCTGGAGCATAAGATTTGATTGTGTTTGATGATTAGAAGGTTGGAGCACCTCTCCTGTGAAAACAAGCCCAGAGAGTTGGAGTTGTTCAGCCTGGAGAAAATTCTGTGGATACCTTACAATATTTACAGTATTTACAGTACAGACCTGTGCAAGAGAGTGGGGGAGGTTCATGGAGTGATAGGAAAGAGGTTTATGGCCTTAGACTGAAAGAGAGTAGGTCTGGAATACATATTAGGAAGAAAATTTTTAATATGAGTATCATGAGACACTGGAACAGGTTGCCCAGAGAAACTGTGGATACCTTATCCCTGGAAGTGTTGAGGGCTGGATTGGATGGGGCTTTGAACAACCTGGTCTGTGTGCAAGGTGTTCCTCCCCAAGGACAGCAGGTTTTAACTAGATAATCATTAAGGTCCCTTCCATACCAAACTGCCCTATATTCTACAATTCTATAATTAAATTATTTTATGTCTGTACTCTACTGGATAAGAACTGGCTCTAGATTGATTTGAGGCAGCCTTCAAGGCAGTTTAAAGCCATCGATTTCATATGGGATGCCATTTTTGCATTGCTAGAAATAAGTGGAAGAATATTAAAGACTTGATCTTCTGAAAAGGACTGGAGCTTGCTCAGCTGGACTGAAAAGCTGTCACTTTTTCTTTGCCAGTTTAACTTCTCTTATTCTGTGAAAAATTCTTCAGCATGTAAGCAGTACATGTTTCTGCTGTTACTGAGTAGGTTTTCACTGAGCAGTTCTCTTGAGACTCCTGTGACTATACCTTTCCAAGACAGAGTGTAAAATATTTTGGTTTTCAATAAAGTGGATGCATGGATACATTTGTGTAGTGTGGAAATGACAACTGTCCTCTACAAGAGAAGGGAAAGTGCATTGCCTATCTTCTTTACAGGTATAAAATAGAGAAGGAGATTTTTTCCTCTTTGGTGATGGATTAAAAGCTGTCATCAGAAAAAAAAAATAAAAAATGTTGATTTTAGTTTTACTCCCCAATCAAGCCCTCTCCTCCAACCCCCTATATTTGTTAGTGTATCTAAAATCTTCCTTCTACAAGCAGTGCCAAAAGGGGAAGAATAAAATTATTAGGATTTATATACCCTGACTAAATTTGTATTAGTATGCTTACTATCCCACACCTGACCTTTCAATTATAATATACCTGTGTCAAGGACTGGGGAGAAAACATATTTTATTCTTTCAGTATCCCAGCACCATATGTAACACTCTTTTTATTTGTGATAACAGATCATTTGGTCTCACAGAATTTGTTCAAAAATGAAGATAGGTATTAATCACAAAGTTTTAATCATTATTTTAATATTCAATTCCTTTAAAATAAAGTTATGTAAGTATGGATATTATTTGATTTTACTAATGAAGTGTACAGCTCATTTTCGATGCCTCACTAAAATAAATTATAATGCTTTCAAGAATAATAATTAAAAGAATATTTGTTGTCTTAAAATTTGGTTTAGATGCCTGAGTAAATTTGGTGCACCATGCCTTCTCAAATTACTTTTTTTCTTACCTTTCTAAAGTATGAGTTTTTTCTTGCTTGATTGATGTCAGCACAAGTGATAAAACACTGATAAAACTTCAGAGAAAGAAGTGGTGAATTAATAAGCATGATCAATATTTTAAGTAGGTGGGTATTCCATACACTTAAAAATAGTGCTTCACAACAATCTGAAAAATGTTACTAAATTAAAATAACATGCATCCTAAATATTAATATTCTTGCTTTCTGGAAACAAATCTATAATGAGAACTCTGAGATAAAATGGCACAAGGAGACAAGGGGTGAATGTACACTGCTCAGAATGTGTATTTTGACATAGGCTTTTAAAATGGTCAACTGCTCTTTAAAGGAGATCTGTTGCACCTAAACTTCATTGGGACTTGATCCTGGGTTGGGGTTATAGATGTGGAACTTCTTTGAGTTTTACAGACCAATTCTTTGATCATTTACATTCCTAACACTGAAATGCTTTCTTAAAATTTAAATACATTGAGATTATATTCTACTGGAAACTGGACATAATCTGGATCAACATTGCTCTCCTGTCTTTTAAACGTAGCTGGGACTAGCTTTGTGTAAGAATCCCTGGAGTACTCATGAGCTGAGTTTTCTTTTCTCTATTCAGGTTTCTCTGTGCCAGGTGGATGTGAAGGCCCTGGCTATACTTTTCCAAGCTGTTAATTCAACACAACTTCCTGTTTATAAGCACGGTGTTTAAATTAGTATTTTTTAAATTACAATTGTTGAAGAATGCAGAATTGCAGGACTGTAGGGTTAGAAATCATTATTTCTTCCTATCAACAGTGCAGAGGCCATTGCAGATGGAAGAGCACTGCTACTACTTCTAATCAAACAAATCAATACAGCATGAAGGGAGACAAACACATATTTGTATTTGTGTGGCCTTGCTGCCTGGTTAAAGTATGGTTAAATCAGAAATGCATGGGATTTATGTGTGTGCTGGAGCCAAATGGTGCTAATAGTATCTGTACCACCTTTTCTACTTCTTCTTCTTGCCATCTCCCTTGCTTCTAAGTACAGCCTGTCTAGTGACCTACCTTGACCATTTCAAGCTGCTACTTTGTTTCACCAGAGATTGTTCATGAAAAAAAAAAAAAAAAAAAAAAAAAAAAAAAAAAAAAAAAATTGCTCTCCAGTACCGGAGATAAAATACTGGAGATACTGGAGAAAAGTATGATGATGAAGTAATATATGTGATTTTTTTTTTCATTGGAAGAAGTAATTTATATAGTACTGACTGACTTCTTGGATTCTATTTTGCGCTTCATCACCGAATCTGAATGTAGCTCTGAATTCTCTGGTGAATTATAATGTGGATCATGTGTTGTCAGAGGCAGAGATTTTAATTCTCATTTTGGGATCAGGGTTGGGAGTATCTCATTGTTTTGGGATGTCTAAAAATCCAAACTATTTGTATACTCCTAGCAGAGCATGCTAACAAAACTGGGACGCTTTTGGTGACCTACATCCATGCTGATTACCTGTTTCATTCTGTTTGCTCTAAACCAAAGAAAATAAAATATGTGTCAGCAGTAATAAAAATTGGAATTAGGTCAATCTACAAACTCTGAATCAGAACAGAATGGATGTCTTCCAGAGACAAATGAAAAATAAATATGTAAATGAAAAGCAATTAAAAGCTTTACATTTTTAGTCAGAATGATTAGCAGATTAAATTGCCTCTTCAGTCAGCATTGTGTGAATTGCACCCTTGGAAAAAGGAGGCACCACAGATAAATTACTTCTATCTTACGGGAAAGAATTTGAGAAAGATAGTAGGATTTACTTAGCTGATTCTAAATTCTCCTTTCCTTTTAATAGGCTTGGCAAGAAACTGTGAACAATCAGAACAGGAACCTCAAATATTTCAGCAAAATCAGAAAGAACTTTCATACAAAGGGAGGAAGAACTTTATATTTGGCTAGGCAAATATTTTGCTTCCTGTGTGGAAGCTTTAATCCTAGCTCAAAAAGGAATCAATATATGTCATGACATGCTATCATAAATGGTGTTTTAACTGTAGTTTATTGCAAAGAAAATTTTAGATATGTTCTATCGATATTTGCTTTTGAGGGATTTGATTCTGAGAGATGAATGTGTACTTTCTATATCTAAGTTTCCAGTCTTAACTTAGCAGAACCTTTTCTTCTGTTTTGATCTGTGAATGTCTGAAAAATGCAGATTAAGATAAATGAGTTGATTTTAATGTCAATTGAACATGTAATATCACTTTAGTCTTGAATCTCAATGGAACTATAAAGGAAGGTGGCTCCTTAGTGAACTGATTCACTTTTAAATCAACACCTCTTTGAGGATTTGTCCACAACATTGTGCTGTCTCAAAAAAGACTTTTCACTCTTTATATCCCTGGAGATTAGTCAGCTGAAATCCCACCAGAGAAATTTTGCTGGAAATTGTGCAGGTATGATTTCAGAACTCCATTCTCTAGCAAAAGTTTTGTGTTGGAACTGAAATACCTTCTCAGAAATACTTTTGTTTATTTGCCCAAAGACTTTATCTGGGTAAATAAATGAATGGAAAAAAACCAAAAAACCAAAAAAAAAAAAAAAAACCAAACCATGTGAAGGTTGTTAATTGCATGCAGTTTTTTCTGGGTTTGTCTGGATAAAGTTATGAATTTAGCTGCAGTCATAGTGGCTTGTTGGGAGCTCCACTTAACATTTTTGGCTAAAGCAGGGTTGATGACACACTAATCTTTGGGCTATTGCTGAGCAGTACTTTCACAACAAGGCTTTCTCTCTCTCTGCCCCTTTCTCCCACAAATGTGAGGAGATTTGGGGTGGGAAAGAGTTCAGGAAGGGACACAGCTGGAACAGCTGGTCCAAACTGGCCAATAGGATATCCCATGACACCTGGAACAATATGCCCAGGAAAGGACATAGCTGAATCATCATCCCTGATATGTTTAAAATACATGTAGATTTGGCATTTAAGGAGATGGTTTCATGTTGGATTTGGCTTTGTTATGTTTATAGTTGGACTCAATGATCTTAAAGGTCTTTTCCAAACTAAATTATTCTATGGTTATATGAATTCATGCCTGGCAATAAAAGTTCAACCAAAGGATTAGGAAGGCTTTGACATTTGCCTTGTCAAGTGACCATTAAGTGTGCTGAGTCCCTTCCTTCCAGTGACTCTTTCCAGTGGATACCTGTCTGGCCATGAGAATTAGTGAAATAATCCCTCTTCTTGTTCCACTCGCATGCACTACTTCTACTTTTCCTATTATATTGTCTTCCTCTTGATCCTTTTCACCTTCCTCCTATTCATCTTCACAGCCCAAAGAGAGGGGAATATGTGAACAACAGGGGAAGACTCACCATGGCTCTTTTTAGCACTCAAAGGGAAGCTTGAGGAGTTCAAGGTAAGGGATGCAATTTGGGAGTGGTAATGGGCGACACTTAGACCAGATATTGCTGAAAAGTAGAATGACTGTGGGGGAGTATTTCTTGTAAAGTGGTGAAGAGAGGAGTAGAGGACCTTCACAGTGTGTGTGAATTGTCTACTTTTTGCCAGTATTGAGATTATATTGCTTTGATTTTGGTATGAGGAATTTTTGTTGTTGTTGTTGAAGTAATTGTATCTTACAAAGATTGCAAATTTATGTTTTAACAATAGTTCTTAAATGTGTGCTCACAGTGGTCAGGATGGAAATATGGTATTTATGTGGCCAGGTTTTGACAGTAACCCATGGTGCTGGCATGGGCACAGCTGGTGCAAGCTCTCTCCAATTAACCCACTGGAAGGACATGGCTGAACCTGCCCAGCTGAGATGGTGGCACCTCTGGGAAACCTTATATAAGAAAGGACAAAACATTGTTTGACAGAGAAGTATGAGACAAAATGTGAGAGCAGCAGACCTGGAGACAGGCAAGAAGGGATAGTGACCCAGTCCCCAGGGCCCAGATTCCCCTGCAGCTGGTGGTGGAGACCATGGTGAGGCAGTGTGTGCCACATTGTAGGTTCTGAAGCACTCCAGCTGCACTCTGCTGTAGCAGGGGAACATGTTCTCAAGGAACAAGCAGCCCAGAGGGTGACTGCAGGAGCAGGTACCTGGCCGGAGAGCTGAGCTCTATGACCAAGTCTTTTAAGAAATGGAAGAAGGGGAATGGATGTAACAAGATTTAAACAAATATATAGGTCCTTTAAATCTTAAGATACCATTGTCAAAAAGGAGATTAAGCCAGATACTAAATCTTAAATTGCCATTGTCAGCAGAACAAACAATGCAGTACAGTTCTAAATAACATAAAATAGAGAATTAATAGCATTACATTAATCGGTAGATCTTTTTTCTTGGTCGTAAGTGCCATAAGCAATTTTTATGTTGCTTTGAGGTGAATGTATGCTAGCATAAATAGTTATTGAACAGGACATGAATTAATATATTATAATAGATTATAATTG
Source organism: Oenanthe melanoleuca (assembly GCF_029582105.1). Lineage (NCBI taxonomy): Eukaryota > Metazoa > Chordata > Aves > Passeriformes > Muscicapidae > Oenanthe > Oenanthe melanoleuca. The sequence continues at coordinate 40,763,577 of NC_079362.1, forward strand.
CTGGCACACACGAAACATGCATTAGTGTTTAACAGACTCCAGAAATGATGGGCTCTGCTGACTGTGTTTCATGAAAGCTTATGCACAAAGTGATTATATCATGAAGTGTCCTTTTTCTTCCATTTAGGATCTTCATTGTTCCAGCATCATCAGTACTTCTCAGGAATAAATATTGATAATTTCTCAAGCACAGTAAATAAAGTTTTAGGTTGATTATTATGAGTCATCCTTTTGATAAGGATGCTGAAGTAGGTATTATTTTCTTTTGTCTCGTGTTTTCTTTTTAGTGATATTGCTACTCTCCAGAAGTTTTTGTTTTTCTATTTTTAAACAAGGAAAGAAGACCAGAAATAAAAGACCAGAATTAATCTCACAAAGTTTTGAAAATTACACCCTTTTGGTCAGCAATAAACTGACCACTAAAATAGCATTAAATGGAGCCTACAATAACTAAATTGCTTCAATAGTAGTTTACTAACAGTGATTAAAGATGGAAAAGACAAATTCTTTTATAAATCTAATAAATGAGTAGTCTTTCTATTCTAATAAAAAGATTTTAGATAAACTCTGCTGCCAGTTGTTAATAAGCATGTATTTCTGAACCTTGTAGAACACAGATATGATACATATGCAAACGTTAGAGAAAATAAAGACAAACCAATCCTTTGATGAATGTGAAAGAGATTGTGAACGGCCAGCCAATGAATCTGAATCAGGAATGTCAAAGTTGTCACTTCTATGACATCAGTAACTGAAACCTCATCTGCCATCATGAAGACCAAACTGACAGAAAATTTCAGCTTTCTGCAGCAAAAAGTTTGTTTAGTCTGTGTTTGATTTGGTGAGTCAATGTACGGAGATACTTGGAAATGTTTTATTTCTCATCTAAAACCCTGATTTATATTATATGTGGTTGGAAAATCAGTTGTTGCTGAGTTATGTCTTAAATCCATCACATAAACTGTTTATGATGAAGAGTAGAAGAATGATTGCTCATGCAGTTAATGAAGTAGGGTAAACTGGATAGACATCTTAATGCTTGTTAATTTTTTTAGTTTAGTATACGGATGAGTAGTCAGTCTACAAAATTTAGAGAAGGTCTGCTAAGGGCAAGTGGTGAGTGGTGTGGTATTTTGCATTAAGTGAAAGCAATTGAGGATATAATTAAATATGAAGGCATACAAATAGTATCAAATGGACACTGTAATACAAGAAAAAAGTAATAGGAGTAAGAACTTTGTCATGGATTTAAAGTAATGGGTAGTACAGAAAGATCCCTAAGCTTAATGAAACTGCTTTGCAATGAATGAGAGCAACTGGATACCGTGACAGGAGGAGTAGTTAATTTGTTGGTGAAACATGAGAACATATAATCAGCGGAGAAAGTGTGAATAATGATGAACGGTTTGGTCAAATTCATCATGGTATAAAGAAAAGTTGAATAGGCCTAGGTTCTTTAGAATAGCATTATCTAAACTGCTTTATAGGAGGGCAAACTAGCTTAATGCTGCATTCCCTACATGGTCCTCTATAAACATGCAATTAACATTGGTACTAACATATTGTAAAATACCTCTTAACGCAGATCATGGTTATGGACCCTTCTGAATTACAAGTTTTCTATGCTAGCAATCATGTCCATATTTTTTAGTCATTGTAGAAATAGAAAGTTTGATATGAGAGTCTGAAGCCAATAGCTTCAGTTGGGGTGCTTGCAATTTAAGGGTTTAATGAACTTTTGCTTTGAATTTGGCTTCCGCCTTTAAGTCCTGCCACTAAGTCACTTCTTAAATGTCTAAATACAAAGGAAACACAGAAATTTATTTTCTTTTGTTTCTGAGGGGCTGCATTTCTGCAGCTGTCCCTGAGCTAATGGACGTAAAAGGAGTTGTACACACTCTGTCTTACTGTTAAACCTGTGTTTTCTAATATACTTGACAGTCTGCTCATGAAAATGCTTTCTGCCTCATGAAAGTTTTAAATTGCTGAGTCTGAGAAAAATATCTGTATTGTGAAATTGATTTGAGTAGTGGGTTATCATTACCAATTTGTTTGTATTGTATTGTCTGTATCTATGTAAGTATATATTGCTTTCAATCCTGTCCCCCATGACTTCCTGTTACAATATAAAGTTTTTAAAATTTGTTTAAGTTGATTAGCCTTTTAGTCTTGTCCTTCGTATTCTCACTCCCTTGCTTTCCCATCACCTATTCCATAAAGAAAAAAAAAAAAAAAAAAAAAAGAAAAAAGGCAGCTGAGAAAAACTGCTTTTCTAAAGCAGTAAAAAACCCATATATTTCCTCTAGGTAAGCCTCCTTATACCAAAGATGTATTTTCTTAAAGGCAGCTTTGATCTCCTCTTCAAAAAATTAATTTAGTTATAGTCACTATGTTTATTGCATTCTTTCCCATGTGGTACCTATAACAATATAGTATTATGGATGTCAGTAATTAGAAAATTTGATGGGGACAAGGAAAATATGAAAATGTCAGGGAAGTAACTGCCTTCCAGGTTCACAGATGGAACCCAAGTTCCAGATTGCACTAGGCAGAAGATAATCTAACTTGCTCTTCACTATAAAGACAAAGAAACTAAGACCTTGTGTCACATCCTGAGGACTCCCACAACCTTGCACAATATTTCATCATTCATTGATGTAATGGTAGGAATGCTCTTAGAGTGCCTTTTATTTTTAAATGAGATAATCAGTCCATAAGCACAATGTCAGGACAAGGACAAGCCATGAATGAAACAGGGCAGAGCTAGTCTTGGTGCATTTCTTGCATGTTTCCAAACAGTTTTGAACATGTTTTCTCCAAGTAACTTTTTGCTTGTTTGTTTTTGGTTATGTTTTAGAAATTGCTGCATTTTAGAATGTGAAGTATTGGAAATCTCATACTTGGAGTATTGCAGGTGTTTCTGGTTTTGAACAAATTACATGTGATTAAAAAAAATAAATTAGAGAGTTTAATTAAAACAAATCCACATTTAACAGCTAGGAAGTATCTGTAGAGAAAATATTACATTGACATTTCATTATCAAGTTTTCATGGTACACTCCAATCTATTCTTTTAGATTTTTTTTTGCATTTTAATTTTTTCTTATTTTTGTTTTATTTTTGAATTCTTCCATTAGATGCTTTTTTTAGGGGGGAAGGGGAAGTATATTGCTTATTCTCTGTAGCCTGCTTCTAAATTTCTTACAAGTTTAATGTAAACCCAGTAACATATTGATACTACAGAAACTTTTAGATCTCTGAGGCTGAAGAATGTCAACTTGCCCCAAGACCTGAATCAGGAAATTACTGATTAAATGCTAACACAGGACATATATTAGAAATTTAGAAAACATAAGCTGAAACTTATGTTGGTTATGCTACTTGGTAAAGACAGAATGAGTTCAAATTTTAAGATCCTTTTTTGTCTAAAAAGAGAAACAAGTTATAAGGGTAGCCATTTGTTATGTTGAAGGTAAAATCAAGTAGCAACATCAAGAATAAATTGATATTTGTATTGCTAACAGATCAAATGTACATCTCAATATGCCTCCTCAATAATTTCCTGAGTCAAGGTAGAATGTAAATTCTAAGCTACACTATGGAAATTATCTGTTTGGGCCTTTACCAACCAGATTCTCATTTAAGCTCTGCCCTTGAACATGAGTGTCTTTTCTGACTCTGTGAAAGCAGCAAAAGAATTTTAATATAATGGGTGCACAATGCATTGTGGTGGGTTGACTTTGGCCCACCAGGACATTCTATCACTCCCCTCTTAGGAGGGCAGAGGGTTTGGTCTGTAGTCACAAATGCTCACTCCACCCTATCCCTTCTTCATCCTTCGTCTTCCTCTTAGATAGTATCGTTGAGTCAAAGCCATATGGTATGGAATATTCCTAATATCCATGTGGTCAGTTTTAGTCATCTGTCTTGCCTATGTCCCCTCCTAAGTTCTTGTCCATCCTAGACTACTGACCCTTTGAGAACGAGGAGGTTTTTAGTGAGACATTGTTGATACTGTGCCAATGTTGCTCAGCAGCAGCCAGAACACTGGTATGTTATCAAAACCTTTCCAGCTACCAATGTGCAGCACAGCAGTATGAGGGCTGCTGTGAGGAAAATTAGCTTTATCGTGGCCAGAGCCAACACATGCACAGATAAAAACGTATCTGTAGCCTGTTAAGCATTCACATTTTTTGTGAGACTTGCTTAAACCTACTTGAACAAAAAAAAAACCTGGGGAAACGTGTCCTGATTGATAGTTGCTCCATCCTTTGTCTTCCATTTATGTTAATACACCTAGGGCCTTCTTTAATTGACCAACATGGTAGATTTTTTTGAGTATGATATGTTTTTTTAACTTTTCTAGAGAATGCAATTCACTGTTCCCTCAAAAAAGATGAGGAGTCTTGCACTATTAGGCCTTCTTGTTACCAATTTAACTTGCAGCTTTCTGTTAACTAATATTAGCAGAAATTGTACAAACTTTAGACTCGATTGTCTCAGATTATGGGATGCTGCCAATTACAGTCTCAGTTTTATATAAGTTTCTTATATCTATAAGAAAATCTCAATGGGATTTTATTGTGAAATTTCTTTACATGTAAAACTCAAATGGAAAAGAAATAACTTGATTTAAACTTTCCAGGTTGCTTAAGATGGTACAGTTGATGCTGGGCAAAAAGACTAAGGCATTCTTAACTATACCCATGTCTCTGCCTCACAGATACTCCTTTTCTTCAGCTGTGAGGAGTTGTCTGATATGAGCTGGAACTGTAAATTAATCTCGGTTTATATCTGTTTTGTTTATCAATCAATCAGCTGTTTGCTGTGACTGCTGCTCTCTCCTTCAGGAATGTTTCCTGTTCAGAGTAAGAAATAAATTGTGTTGTGTGTACATATATTTTATTTTGAAATCCTGATAGTTTTAATTATTTAAACAGATATTCATTAAGTCAGACAATTGCAAAGTAGTGGGCAGCATTTGGTTATTTAAGTAGGAGTACACAAGATTTTTTGAAATGAGCTAGAGTAGCCTTATAGTTACCCCTGACCTGAATTACCACTACAATTAATGTTCACACGATAAATTACTTAAATGACCCACAGGTCAGATAATGGTTCACTTTACTCTCTATTCAATTCTTCTTGGAGATCAGTAATGTAATAATGATTATTATTTTAAAAGCTTTAAAATAATTTTATGGAAACCAAATGGGGGAAAACAATACAAAAGCTAGCAGCCATTCTCCACATCTATTTCCCAAACCTACTTAAAAATAGAGATGATTTTGGAAAAATCTTTCATATCAGAACTTGGGCTCTGGATGTATAAGATTATTTTTCAACAATATAAGGTGCATAAGTGCCTTTTCATTGCATGAAGAAAGCATGCCTGCTGGCAAATGAATCATATTATAAAAATTGATTGTATCCCAAAAGGGAAAAATGTTATTGAAGATCCAATGGCCTGGGATGATACACCATTGATCATTGTAAGAAATACTTCCAGAAACTGTTTTTAATCTTTCTGCCAGAGCATTAGCAATTATTCTTTAGCCCATGGTGAGTAATGACTTGAGTTTCCCAGTTTCCCAATCGATAAAACATTTACCCTACTGCTACAAATGTGCTCTTCGCTTAGACAAGCAGAATTTTTCTTCCAATTACTCTTTTTTTTTAGAGTGACCTCATAAAATGTTTTTGAACGTATTTCAAGGTTTTTTAAAGAAAAGGAACAATACTTTCCCTTCCATGTGCTTTACCTCCCTTTCTTCATTCTGTTTTGAGAAATAAATCATTAACTTGCACAGGATTCTGGCTCTTCTTGGATTGATTAGTGGATGCTCCATCCTATTTCCTCAAAATTTGAAGTAATGGATATAACTAAACTGTCACTTATATTTTTAGCTTAAAAGAGAAAAATCACACAAAAAGATAATTACTTCCTTCCAAAATGATTTCATATATCTTAAAGAAATGTGAAAGTTGCCTTCACTTCATCCTATTCTATGTACACATACAAAATAAAAAACATGTAGCATTGTGGCTAATGGAGAACAATCATGAAGCACAATGCTAACTGGCTAATTAATAACTTTACAGCAAGTCAAATCTGTTGAGATATAAATATAGATGCTGCTAAATACTTTTTGATGATTGGAAAGTTAATGCTTAATCAAGTTTTTCTTCCCCCATGATTGCATATTATCTCTCTGTATGAAACATACACAACGCATCTAGTGTAAAAAGTTCATAGCCATTATTTCATATTCTATATGCCCTCTGCTTGTAGCAATGTGTATTTTACTGCATTTATTAGAATCTTCAACTCTCACATTGTACACTGAACTCCAGACCTTGAAAGAATCTAGTTACTTATGCACTTCATTTGGATTTAATGGAGAGATATAATTTAAAACTATAAACTTCCCTGGTAAAAGGGAGGCAAACAAATAATCCAGACTGTGAATACTCTGGGAGTTGTGTTTGTTCTTAACCAGAGCAAATAGCAAGAGGAGACTTGAGGGAAGAGTTGCAGGATGAAAGGTAAACAGGTCGTACAGATTTATTGGCAATTCAAAATAGAAATCCAAATGCTTGGCTATAGTGGTACAGAGTACACTCTATAGGCTTCAGAGATCTAAATTATCTGGAGGTTTTCTCCCAGAAATTAAGATTACATAAGTCATGCTCCTTGCAGAAAAAGTAGACTACTGATTTATTATTTTACATATAGAGACAGAAAAATTATAGCAAGCACTTTAAACAAATAGTTGGTCAGAACTAAAATCTGGGGTCAAGTGACTTAGGAGAGTAGGAAAGATGGACTGGAACTGCAAATGTCTCTCCCGCTCACCATTCTCAAATTTCCATTTGCTAAACTGGGACAGGAACAGAGAGTGTAGTAACCACACCTTACTGCTGGAAACCAGTCAGCCAATATTTCAGAAATGTCCCTTCTATAAATTACTTGTGTGAGAAAGAAGAAACTGCATGTATTTAGCACAAGTGGGACAATATGCAGTATTTTGTCATTCACATCTTACTATTATTATTTTTATTTACATCAAAATGGAAGGGCTGACGTTTTACACTAGTGATCTGATGTATTTTCTTAGAAAAAGCAGTAAAATGACAAAAAGCAAAAAGTATAAAACCACATTGCTATCCAAAATATAATATTAAAGGCTGAACAATCTGTAAATCTTTTTCTAGGGCAATCATTTGGTTCCGTGGTAAAAATTAACTTCTTATGATTTGTGCTGATTTAATAAGCAGTAATCTCCCAGCTCCACAGCAGCAGAATTGCCATAAGAGTAAAGATATGAAGTTGGGTTGTTTCATAGCTTGTGCTTAAGTATGATTGTTTATCCTGGTTGCCATGAGTCCTGGGACTCCAGAAAGAGTTCAGGGTTGCTTACCTAGTGTTGTTCCTTGTGCTTTGATTGGTGATGGTTGCACACTTTGCACACCAGCTCCCTGAATCAAAATAAAGTGTATAATTCTAAAGATAGTTCTTCATGCCATCCCTTTATCTACCTTACTGAATCTCAGATTCTAGGCTTCTAAGCTGCGAAATTGAGATGCTAGGAACCTATGTTTAAAATGCTAATGCTTGTGGACCCTACTATTCTCACAGCTAGCATGCTAATCTATCTTTGCAACATTTCCAGCAGAGGAATTTTGTTTATTACACTTAGTCTAGAAATTAATGTAGTCCAGTGATGGTCTTGTGCAATGGTGCAAGTCTTCTAAGTTTACTGCGCTGCTCTTTTTTGTCATGGTTTGATATTAGCTGGCTAATAAGTACTACACAGCTGTTCACTCACTTCCCACCCATGCACTGCTAGGATGGGAAAAACAATTGGACAAAGGTAAACCCCATGGTTTGAGATAACTGAATTTCAACAATTGAATTAAAACTGCTACTACTACAAATAAAAATAAAAAAATAAAAAATTTAAAAAGAGAGAGGCATAATAATACCCAAGAGAAAGAAGTGTTTGATGAGTCGATTGCTCAGCACCTGCTGAACGATGACCACCCTGTCTCCCAGCAATGATAGGTACCCCAGCTTATATACTGGACATGATCTTCTGAGGAATGGAATGTCCCTTTGGCCAGTTTGGGTCACCTGTCCTGGCTTTCTTGTGCATTTTCTGGCTGGCAGAACATGGGAAACTGGAAAGCCATTATACTACTGAGCAGCAACTAAAATATCAAGGTTTTATCAACAATATTTTGTCCTTAATCCAAATAAAGCTCTGTACCAGGTAGCAGAAAGAAAATTAACTCCATCCCAGCTTAAACCAGGACATTCTGTACCCCTCAATGGCAATACATATAGCAGGGAGACTGAAGGTTCTACCAAAATATTATTTTAACTGAATGAATAAATCAAAATAATGTTTGGATATGGAGTTCTTTGAATTTTGATTTGAGGGACTTTTGTTGGGTTTTTTTCATGGTTTTCTTACACGACAAGAATCTGCTCCTATCATACGAAAGTATAGGTAGCCCTATAATTAAAGAGTCTTAATTTAATTTTCCTTTGTGTTTTGAGCTGTACCAGTATCATTATTTCTAGTTATATAATTTGGTGTCATTAGCTCCAGCTGGAGAATGTGGTGTTGTTTAAAGTTTGTACTTCAAAATTCAGAGAAAGCCGCTGTTAATGCTGATAAATTTCCTTAGCAAATCATACCAATAGGAAGTATCATCTGGTATAAGTCAAGGTCAAATGTTGCTTTGTTGCTCTTTGCTTCTGCTTGTATTGACTCAGAATACATACCAGTAAAGGATGTGTGTCAGCATTTTTTCTCATTTCTTGTTGCCCTGAGGAATGAATATAGTCCCAAAGGGTCTTCAGAATGATGCGAATGTACTGAGCTACCCCAATGAAAAAACAGACCATGCTTGGAAGCAGCCACATATTTTGGCTGATTCAGAAGATATCCTGAAGTGTGGCAACCTTGTAGTTCTTCAAAAGGAAGAATTTAATGGTTTTTCGTTGGTTTTGGTTTTTTTTAATGCAGTTGAGTATGAAGATATGTGATACAAAATTTCTATAGAGGTGTAAATGGACTAGAACTGGAGCTCCTGAGAACAATATATCCAGTCTAAATAATTTTATTCATTTGAAGACAGTTTGTAAAGCTAATCATCTGCTTAAGAGAGGCAAAATCTGTTTTCATGGAAGAATACCTCACTATTACCCTCAAGTGATATGTAAAGATATAGGAATATATTCTGATTTGTGAAACATAGTTCTGGCCTCCATTTAGCTTTTGCTGCGGTGATAATGGCCTTGGTGAGGTTGAGGTCTGGATCTTACACTTCAGCAATGTCCCTGTGAAGTAACTGACCAGAAAAGTTCCTATTAAAAGAGTCAGCTGCTGGGCTGGATAGTCATGTCGCATCTCCCAGAAGCACAGCTGCTGTTGGCAGGTCTGCAGGGCCTGACTCAGTATCATCTTTCTATTTCAGCCTAAGCTATTAAATATTTCCTTGTATTTTCTTCCAAAATATCATTGCAAGTAGGAATTTGGACACAGTGAGAACCATCAGTGGAGATGTTGGAACCCAAATGGTCTAGAAAAGTCCAAAAACTGGCCTTTAGATGGCAGTGTGTACCTGTTGAATAGGAATTATGGTCACGGGGTAAATCTGTGAAGCAGAAACAATTTTCTAAGGTGGAACAGTGACAAGGTTATATTCTTGGACTAAAATGAAGTGGAGATCCCACCTAAGATTCCACCTTATCAGAATTTCATTGTTGTCTGGCTGCCTCTGGTTAAAATTTAGTAAACGAGCAGGAGGAAATTTGTATGCTTATGTTTTTCCTTCTAAGTTTGAAGAACATATATTGAAACTTTTTATTTGGATTTAGAAGAGAAAATCTAGGTTAATAGTTGCTCGTGATACATTTCTACCACTCCCTATTCCTTCATGCAAAGATGCTGCAAAGTGTTCAAGTAAGTTAGTATTATAGTTACACTGAGATGTATAAACCAGATATAATTCACTAAATTCTACCTTTGGACAGACAAAGCCATCTAGGAGGGAGATTCATAAATACATATAAACCCAGGGATTATCATGTGCACTTAGCAGCAAAATACTTAGTCTAATATATAATCTCGTTGTGTTTTTGAGAAGGAAAAAAGAAGAGCTAATTTATTATGTCTTCAAAGAGTCATTGGGGCTGTCACTTTTAATATACACTGTATTTGTGCTGTACATAAATCTACAACCTATTTTTTTAGCTTTCAGTTGTACTACATTCATATTGTAAAGGCCATTTGGTTTTTTGAACAGCTGAAGTTTTGTTGCATTTTGTTGCAATTGTATTAACAATGGACACATCAACAGTGGAGGTAAGATCTGCACAGATATAAAATTCCTCAGTAAACTTCACATTTTATGTAAGGCATATACATTTTTCTCAGTGAGTTTCTATGAAGACTTTGGTGGAATCCTTGAATATTTAGGAGAAATTTCTCATCTATCTGTAAATCAAAATGAACAGATATTTAGAATTCTGTTTTAAATATACCAACTTTTACAAGTGTAGCTTTAAGTGTACCTAATATATATAAATTCCACTCTAAATTATGAGATTCTCAGGGTTAAAAGGAGTAATTTATTTCTAAACAATCTTTGGAATGCATATATCCCATATAGGAATTTCTAGTCCTGCTTATCAAAGAATACTCCAAGAATTGCTGATGTGTCCAAAAACAGTAACTTAATCCAAATTATTGACAAATACGTGGGAATTCATGATTGTACAAATGTTTTTCATGGGTAATCTTAAAACTCACCAACAGCTAGCAGATAACATCAGCAGATAAAGACTCACATGACCCCATTCTTTCCCTGAACTTTATCTTTGTTCAAATAAAAGAAACTACATTGCTCACAAATACTTTATGCCTATGTCCTGTAGCTGTGATGATCTAAGGATTACTGATACCATGTAAAAATGTACAGACCAATTTGCACAAGCCATACCATTCCAATTTTTGTTCAATCATTATTCAACTCAAGATTATTTGTTGGCAAATATAGTTACTTAAATACTAATTTGACTTTTTACACTGACCAGAAAAAAAAAAAAATTAATTCCTGTTTTTATTCATTTGAATAGTGAACTCCTCATTGGTGAAAGATTAATCATTAGATGACTGAGGGATTTATCTTACTCTCACAAACACTGAGAAAAACATTGATGAATTTAGGAAAACCTGGTGCAACTTAATACATTTTTTAAATTAGGCCATCTATTTGGATTTATTAATAATAAATTCCCGGGTAGTGGCCTGTAATATGATCTAATGGAAACCAGAATTTACAACCCCTTAACATTTTCAGTATATAATTAAAGTCTCCCCAGACTTCTCTTTGCTGTCTGACAGTCTGCCTTGTGTATTTACCTACTATGTGAGTCTTTGGAAGTGGATGTGTTTTTATCATAGCCATGTGAAAAATCAGTAGCATAACTGAAATGCATCTGCCTAAATAGCAAGATACAGAAATGCTTAGAATCTCACGGGGCGAGGAGATCAGGCAGCAGGGAATGGACACGGTGAGGGGATAGGGCAGGGAATGGACACGGTGAGGGGATCAGCAGGGAATGGACACGGTGAGGGGATAGGGCAGGGAATGGGCACGGTGAGGGAATCAGACAGGGAATGGACACGGTGAGGCCATGGGGCAGGGAATGGATACTGTGAAGGGATGGGGCAGGGAATGGACACGGTGAGGGGATGGGGCAGCAGGGAATGGACACGGTGAGGGGATGGGGCAGCAGGGAATGGACACGGTGAGGGGATGGGGCAGCAGGGAATGGACACGGTGAGGGGATCGGGCAGCAGGGAATGGACACGGTGAGGGGATCGGGCAGCAGGGAATGGACACGGTGAGGGGATGGGGCAGCAGGGAATGGACACGGTGAGGGGATCGGGCAGCAGGGAATGGACACGGTGAGGGGATGGGGCAGCAGGGAATGGACACGGTGAGGGGATCGGGCAGCAGGGAATGGACACGGTGAGGGGATGGGGCAGCAGGGAATGGACACGGTGAGGGGATCGGGCAGCAGGGAATGCACACGGTGAGGGGATCGGGCAGCAGGGAATGGACACGGTGAGGGGATGGGGCAGCAGGGAATGGACACGGTGAGGGGATGGGGCAGCAGGGAATGGACACGGTGAGGGGATCGGGCAGCAGAGAATGGACACGGTGAGGGGATCGGGCAGCAGGGAATGCACACGGTGAGGGGATCGGGCAGCAGGGAATGGACACGGTGAGGGGATGGGGCAGCAGGGAATGGACACGGTGAGGGGATGGGGCAGCAGGGAATGGACACGGTGAGGGGATCGGGCAGCAGGGAATGGACACGGTGAGGGGATCGGGCAGCAGGGAATGCACACAGTGAGCAGGGAATGGACACGGTGAGGGGATCGGGCAGGGAATGGACACGGTGAGGGGATGGGGCAGCAGGGAATGGACACGGTGAGGGGATCGGGCAGCAGCCCCGGAGCCCGGACAGGGCCGTGGCAGGAATGGGCCCTGGGCCCGCTCGGGGCGGGCGGGTCTCAGGGTCAGGCTGGATGCTGGACGGGGCGGGCAGGCGCTGGTCAGGACACAGGGAGGGCGAGCAAGGGCCAGCGAGGGCAGGAGAGACAAAAAGAGAGGTTGGGACCAGGGCCGAAGGGACAAAACAGGCTAGGGCCTGGCTGGAAGCAGACCCCAGCAGGTTAGCGCCAAATCAAAACCACAAAACTCAAAAGCCTCGACACAAAAGCAAGTCTCAGAAAAGCTCACCGAGTGACCAAACTGCAAAAGCAAAGGCATAGTCTCAAAAACGCCGCAAGCGAAAAGCTCATACTCAAAAAGCAAGTTTTGAAAAGCTGCCCAGGCTTGTTCACACAGTTGCTTTTTATGCCCCTGGCTCCTTCCAAAGCTTGCCTGCCGACAGGAGACCATTGGCCCATCCCAACCTTTAGTCACCTGGTTGGAGCAGGCCCTGAGGGAGTTCAGTGTCTGCTGCTGGCTGTCCATGTGGGATCTTGCCAGGTGAAGTCCTCAGAGAGACAAGGCTTCCTCCAGCTGGCTCCTCCATGTGGCACACGTGCACCCTCCTCTCATGCCTCCAACAACCATTGATGGAGCGAATCTAAACTAAACTGGCTCCTCCTCACAAGATCTCTCTGAGTAAATACAAAATGATAATGTTCGTTTGATTTGGCGAATAATTATATTTTTCAGTAGCATTTTTGACATAGTCTTTAATAAATACCAGAAATGAGGTGAACTGTAAAAGTTTTGACTAATTAATCACAAAAATACCTTAAAAACCCAACACCTCTAACATTCAAATAACATAATGTTATTGACACATCTTGAACTACATCTGTATGCTTATTGCAATTTTGTATAAGTCTACCCTGCAACACTTGTAAACAAGCAGAGCTACTGGCAGTATAATTGATTTTGAGAAGTTTAAGTGAGAAAAAGCTCTGCAGAAGGCTTTGAAATCCAGAATAGGGTCTGATTCGTTAAGGTCTTACTAAACAATAATTACATATTAGATTTTACAGCCCTTTGTCTTTTCTTGTTCCTCTGAAACAGTTCACATGGGCCACAAACTTAAATACAGATCTTTGCTCATTGCCATGCAAACACACATTCTTGGCTTAGGGACACAAAGCCATTCTACAGGCTCTGTAGAAAAGAGAAAAGTGTGTAATTTGAAAGTAAGTATTCTATTACTTTTCATTGATGGCAATGAGTCCTCATGGAGTACCTCCCGTTTCAGTGTGAATCCAGACAGAAACAAGCACAAAAGGGAACTAAGCTAAGAAGGCAATTAGCCATAATTTACTGGCAGCTAATGTGGTATTAGCTCCTAATCTTTGGGGCTCTTTTGGAGTGTGATCCAGCTGGTAGCTGGAAAGTTGCTTTTGATATCCATGATGTATATGGCAGACAGCTTGCTTGCTGCTATTCCAGGGAATTGAGTTTAACCCTTCTCACCATGACTTTTAGCCATGTTGCAAATTGCTGTTGTTGCAATGCATTGGCTAGACATAAGAGAAGAGCTGTGCAGGTGGGAGAAATATTTCCTTCTGCAAGTTTGCACACTTCAGTACAGAGGAGCTCCAGACAGCTTCTGAGGGAGAAAATCACCAAAAACCTATTGATGAAGATTTTGGATCTTCTTGGTTTCTGAAATATGTTCCAATCAAGTGCATACGGAATGGATCAGTTCTTTGTTTTTCCAAAACTCAACATGCCTAGATTCATATTTTATCTTCAATATTTGCATTAATGGTGTTTTGTCTAAGAAAGTTATTTAAAATAGATATAGGCCTGCCATATGGTAAATTAAATGATTCAAGTAATCTCATGTGATATTGAACTCAAAATTTTTGTTACACAAATTTTAAGGGAGTCAGAAGCAATTAAAAGTATGGTTAAAATACATACATCTTTTAAATTCTCATTAAGCACAGCACCTCTCCTGACATAAGTGCAAGTAGTCCTGACTCATACAACCACTATAACAAATAAGTAAAAACATTGATTTAGAGTGAGGACAGCCCAAGGCAAACTTAATCCTTGAAGGGGCTAGCTTCCTTCAGGTGAATTTCATTCTTTGAGTACACAAGGACCCCTAGACTATACAAGTGTCTATTTACTTGTATCTAGACATCATAACTTTAATGAACTCTTGCTGAGTTGCAGATTTCTCTTGTTTTTAATGATTACTACCTTATGGCCCTCACCCAAAGTAACCAGTAGCCTCAAGGAAAGGGTATTTTGTAAAACAGATGTCTGAGTGACACAAACATACTCTGTTGTGCTCTTACAGAAAAATAATTTGTGGTCCTTGCTTCAGTAAGGGGCAGAGTAGGCTTAATTATTGTCAAATTGAAATAGATAGCTTTCTGACTTTGTTTCTTGCTCTACTAGACATTTAAGGTCATGTTTATAGAACTTGTGTCATATTTGAATGTTTACCTGTACTCTATAAAAATATTATAAAGATATTCTGCCTAATTTTGCCTTTGCATTTATGTACAATAATGCAAACAGCTGATGAGAGAAGAGTTTGTGACACCTTCTAATGTTTTTTGTTAACAAAATGTGTATGAGTAAAGGTACTGAATTTGCTCCAATTTGTGAGGTCAGTGGGAGTATGACCTCTTTGTCACTACATAATAATCTGAAAAACTTCCTGCAGACACACACTCATTCCAAGGAAAGACAAAAAGACAGCTATGAACTGTATGAAAATAGATAAAGTTAAGGTGAAGTACATTTATGTATTTTCAAGAGATTATATCTAAAAAACTTCTTCTTTCTGCCAGCATTGTGCTATATTTACACAGAAACTATTCAGGCACATGTGTTTTCAAAGAAGTTGTAATTTCCTGTCAGACTTTTTGCAAATCCTTTCTAACAGCTGTAGACGGAAATCCAGCTACTCCTGCAATGAATGACCTTCAGTGTTTGGATCCCAGAGAGTAAACAAACATTTACTCTACAGAGGAAGCCCTGCTGTGAATGTAACATTAACATTATACTCCTCAGTTGGTTTATTAGAAACTAATCCCATTTCTGCACTGCAATTATGACTTCTTGAAAGCCAAAGCATTTTCGTGGTAAGCCAATCCTGCTAACACTTCAATATAAAAGACTGATGGTGTAAGTAATGAAGATTGCATTAAACAGAGGTTGACAAGATATGACTTTTGTTTTTACATGCAAGTTTTGTATAAACAGCATTTGTTTTACCTTTCAGAGCATTAGTTTCCATAAACTCCCTATGTTTTAACAGCATAAGCGATATTTTTAAACATAGCTCTTACACAGGAGTGTACTTTAAATATTTGTTCAGCTGATTAAAACAGTTCTACATTTATTTAATGTTTGAACAGTAAACAGTTTGTTGAGGACTGAAATGTGTTCTTACACATACACATACACATATTCAGGCCTCATTAGAAGGGTTCCTGTTGTGAGAGTGCTTTACCTAGGTGATACTAGGCATTACAGACCCTCAGAACAACCTTCCTCTATTAAGTGATTCAACCTCCATTCTTATTCTTACTAGATGGCACTTTGTGAAAGGTAACACAGAACTTCTTTCACAGCAGTGGAAAAATTTACAATGCAAAGGGAAAAGGTCTCTTGTCTCAATAATATTGCAGATGTAGTTCAGCTCTACACAGTTATGTCCTGTGCATGTGCCATTTCCACATGGTGTTTAAACAAGAAAGAAGCTAAAAAGTCATCCATATTACTTGGAGAAATTCTGAGTCTGGATTTGATACTGGTTGTACACAAGGGATTAATTTTGGGAGCAAAATATTTCCTTTCAAACACCTTTGTTAAAGTGATGAAGAAAATATGATAAAGAGTTTTCTATAACTGTTTGTTTGCCCAGAAAACTGCAATTTTGGTCTTAAAATCTGACATTATAAAAATCTTTCTGTGATGTACAGCATTTGGTTTGAAATGCTTTCTGTACTATGTATATAAAGTAAACAAGTACATAGACTATTTCCCTGCCTGTTTCTACTTTGTACAAATAAGTTAGCCATGAAGGATTCTTTCAATCCTGTCCACTCTAAGAAATAATAATAATTCTGCCTTATATCCAATCCTTGAGTACTCCATGATTAACACCCATCCAGCTCCATAGTTTTTGGTGGATTACATAGCAAGGCTGATAATGTCCTGGTGTCACACAAAGCACCAGCATTCCATATGCCTGAATACAAACCAGCTTTCTCACTTCTGGCTATATTGGATCCCAGTTGGTTGACCTATCAGGAACTAAAAGCTGTAAAACTTCATTTATGACACTTAAATTAGCGCTTGTCAATCAATTGCACAGTGTGAATGGTATAATGGTGGAGTTGATAGCAATTACAGCTTTTTAGCATTGTTGAATTTAAGTTAAGAGCTAACAAGTGCTTTGGCTCAATGTTTTCTCTATTGCAGTCAGTTGGCAATATCACAGAGTAATTTAGTTTGAATTAGTTGGGACCTTTAGGTGTTATTCATTCCAACCTCATTGAAGCTGGTCCAGTTAAAGAGGGTTGCTCATGGTTTTGTTCAGCTGAGCTTTGACCATCTCCAAGGACAGAAATTCTACAATGTCTTTCAGTGTATGGTCCAGTGTCTAACTCTTCTCACGCTGTAAAAATTTTGCTTGTGTGAGAAGCTACTATCTTCCTATTTTTTTCTGCTGGCTTTTACTTTGTTACTGTTACTTTTACTTCTATTACCATATAGCTGTGATCTAATTTGACAGTTGCAGGTGGAAATTAAATGACTTCTGTTCCTTTGGCTGAACAAACCCGTGCTCTCTGAGGCATTTCTCTTTCTGCAACCACCTAACTCCCATAGTAACTGGACATGCTTCTGGATGTCCACACCTGTTTTGTGCTGAGAAACCTGAAATTGAATACAGTGCTCAGATGTAGTCATGAAAATACTGCAGAGAATACTTCCATTGGTATGTTGTTTGTGGTCTGTATTGGCAAGACCACTTTGCTTTGCTTGCTCCTGCAACTTCTTCTCCAAGAACTGCTGAAGTTACAGCAGTTGCTGTAACTGGCCCTGTGCATTGTGGCTAGAATTCCATGATATTGCATGCCTGAGTGCTATTTAGAATTTTTTTAACGGTTTAACATGTAGGCAGCACTACAGAAAAGTTTATAATTGAGATAAAGGACAAAAAATATAATGCCATATCATGTATCCTTAAAACATAATTAACTCTGCCATGGAGCATGGCCTGCTTTTTTACTTTTTTAGACCTACAACTTTGAGGGAGTGATTTACTGTGATTTACTCACTCAGTAGTACCTGGCAATGGTTGGTTCCTGATCTAGAAGAACCAGAATAATCAACGTTGTTTTAAAGAGCAGTTTCATGACATTATTTTATGGAAGTTACTGCAGCGTAGGAGCGTGCATACAGTCATTTATGCTGGAGGAAAAAAATGCAGAGAAAAGGTGTGAACAATTTCTATTTTGAGTTAGCAGCCTTTCGTACTCAGAAAGGTGAGGGATAATGAAAGGTAGGTCTGACAGAGACCTATTTGCTCTTTGTATCTGATTTAATGATAAGTTGTTTCAAAACCCTCATTGTAAACAACAGACAAAAAAGGCTGGATTGATAACTTTATGAGGAAATAGTGTAAAAGACAAAAATTACCCCCTCAGTATGTGGTCACTTCTGTGAGGTAATATTTAGTGATCTTCAATGAGTATGCAAAGGTAATGCAATAATATAAAAAGATTTATAATAAATAGTGAAACAGTAATTTTTTTAAAGTAAACTACATCAATTCAATTTCCATCCACAATAAAATCCACTTTTTCTGTATTTTTATGATACCAAGACCTCAATATTGTTAAGAGCCTCTCTGCGTACATGTGAAGTAAAGTGAAATGTTTTGATATAAAATAGAAGATGACATCTAATATGGTGTGTCCAATTCACACAGTAACTTCAGAAACTATTAGGACAATTTGTCAAGAGACAGAGAAAGTAGTCACAAGCTTCAGATGCTAGTGGGAAAAGAATAAGAGGAAATTAATAAGAAGATCCAAATACTTAAGAAACAGAGCAAGAGTGATGTTTTTTAGAACTGGAAAATATAAGACTTGTGCCTTCCTAGGGCAAATAGTTGCCTGCACTCTTTATTTAATGCATGATTTTTGATGGTGTAAAGCAGTCCATTTCAAAAGTAAATTCCCTCTTAGAAGCTGCATTCCAATCCTTTATAAACTGTTCTGTCAGGAAAAGTAGATATTCTTATATACATGTCCATCTCATACTTAGTTTTCAAAGCCTCAGCCCAGGTTCTAGTTAGTCTTGTGATCAACAGTGATGAAGGACAGTAGTTATGTCACATGTGGTGAGAACAATTGCAAACAACAATGGAATGAGTCAAGGTAAGTGTTGACACAGAGCATTAAGAGAATTATTCTTATAAAGAAGTTTCTAAATATGAATTATTTGTGTACTAGGTTATTTCTTCATACTTAGGGTACACATATCCAGTGTTTTAGAATTCTGAAGGACCAAGTGAGAACGTTGACTTTGGATTTAACTCTGTCTATGTATCTACCTACCTAAGTAGCCTTTCTCTCTACCTAGCTATAATCTCCTAAAAACACTCTTTGCCTTTTGAATGATCAAGCTAACAGTGTGTGCAAAGTCTCATATTTTTTTAAGAACACTGTAAAACTTACCTGCCTATGGTTTACAGGTGGAAAAAATCAATTTACATCAATTCATGAAGAAGATTTTGTTCCAAGGAGCATGTCTTGAATTGCAGTTCTTAATGTATTATTAAAATATCTAGACAAAATTCTATGGAATAATGGAATGGGTCAGGTTGGTAGTGATCTTACAGTGGGAGGGACTTTGCCCCCACCAGTCCCCATTGCTGCTGTCCGTCCACTTGAGAGGTGTGGGAAGAGAGGCTGCCCTGGAAGATTGAGGCAAAAAGGTGAGTGAGTATCTTAGCTTTCTCCCCATCAGTTATATCACGTTCCTGGCCTTGTTTATCAGACAGTGTTACACCTTCTGTCTCCTTCCTCTTCTAGTCAGCACACTTGCAGAAGCCTTTCCTGTTATGATCTGTGCCCCTTTCCAGGTTCAGTTCCAGGCTGTTGTTCCTCACCTCATCCCTACACAAATGAACTTCACCTCTATGCCCTTCCCAGGTCACCTGCCCTTGTTTCTGCTCTCTGTACATTTGCTTCTTTCCCTTTAGTTTGACCAGCTGTTCCCTGCTCAGCTGTGCCATCTCATGCCTGTCTTGCCTGTTTCTTCCTCCTGGAGATTTGCCAGTTCTTCTCTACGGAAGATTCCCTTAAAGATCTACCAGCTCTGTTCCAGAACAGTCTTCCAGGGGATCCTATTGACTGTCTCCCTGAAGATCTGGAAGTTTGCTTTCCTGAAGTTCAGGGGCCTAACTACCCCTTCCTTGACCCCCATTCCTCAAGATGTGCAACCTCCACCCATGCAGGGTCACTGCAGCTTGGGTTGTGTCCAACCTCGATATCCCCAGCTAGCTCACTTGTGTTGGTGACCAACAGATCCAGTAACAAAATTCCCCTGGCAGGTTTGTATACTGTCTGGATCAGGAAGCTATCCTCCTTGCATTCTAGCAGTCTCCTGGGCTGCCTACAGCTCTGTGTGCTACTTTCCCAGCAGGTGCTGGAATGGTTGATGTCCCCCAGCAGGATAAGGGCATGTGAGCGGGATATCTCCTCTATGTGGAGAAAGAACATAAGAAACCTCCCCTTGATCAGGAGCCTGTACTGAATACCAATCATGAGGTTCCATTTGTTGCCTCAGTCTCTGATTCTTACAGGCTTTTAGCCAGCTCATGACTCTTCTTCAAGGACTACTCTTCACACTTGATCCAGCTATAATGCAAAGGGAAACTTCTCCTCTTCTCCTTCCTCCCCTGCCTCTTTTGAATTGCCTGTAGCCATTGATTGTTGCCCTTCAGTTACGGAATTCACTCCACCAAGGTTCAGTAAAGGCAAAAAAGGCATAGCTTTCTAGCATCACAGTGGCTTCCAACTTTTCTGTTTGCACATTGATGTAAATGCAGCTGAGGTCTCAGATGTGTCTCTTCTGAGAGGAGCACCCCTCAATTCCTTTCATGTTTCCCAGTTGTTTCCCTGTTGGCTTCTCTTAGTTCTGGAGCCCCTGGTTCATCTCCCTAAGTCTGAAGGCCTGTAGCAATGAGGCCAGTACAGTTCAGAGTCTCCAGCTGAGGGCCCTTGCCAGCACCCTGTCCCTCTAGCCTTTTCCACTCATCCCAGAACTTGCCAGGGACAAGACTGATATTTTGACAGACCCCCATCACATTCAGAATATGCTGTCCCCTTTTTCATGGCAAAACCCACACATTTTTAACCATAGCATTTCTGTCAGGAGTTGGAATCATGCTCAAGAGTAAGATTAACCCACGTAAGTACTTATATTCCTTCCTCATATAAAAACCAAAAAGAATCCACAAAAATTCAAACAAATAACAACAAAAAAGTGCATACACCTACCCATCCCCCCAGTAAAATCTGAAGCTGGAAAGTATTTAGCTTCCTTTTAATATCAGAAATACGTAGTTGCTTCATTAATCTAGTTTAGCTTTGTGCATGACTTTAAGTGAGAAAACCAATTAATATATTTGAAAAGCCAACTGTAGGAAGAATTCACTAACTGTTAAATAAAATTGAAAAAGAGGGATTGAATGTTATCTTCCACATGCTCTTTCAGTTCAGCAAAATTAGTGGAGAAATTGTTTCATACCTTGCCAGTGTCTCTGCAAGAATCCTGATTTCTGCTTCGTTCAGTATAGGCCTAAGGGCAAGCCAATGTTTGCTGCAATTTTCTGCAATAATAGCAAGACAATTTAGCAGTAATGGATAAGTAGGGAGAAAATTAAGCAGTTTGCTGAGATGCAGAAACGAAGCCAGAAAATACTTGGCCTCATCTTAGGCTTCAAATTCATAGTCAATTCATTAGTGTAATTTAGTCCTTCCATAAGCCTTTGAGTGATAAATTTTACTAATACATTGAAATTCCAGCTGTAAAAAGAATTCACATATTGGTGAATAAAATTAAAAGATGGGGTAGAATGAATCTTTCATTTTCATCTGGTACATGAAGAATTATAAAGACCCTTGAAAAAATTACTCTTTCTACTTCTGGTAAATAGATTATTCTGAAGGAAAACATTATAAAATTGCACTTATATTTGTCAAAAAAAAATTGAGGAGTGATCAGAATATTTACTGAGCCTTAATTTTATGTTTGACTGGATTATTTGGGGATGAATTGCAGGCAGATCTCTGTTTTCTGACAGGTACAGAACCCACTTGAAAAACTGGCAATACAATAAAGTCATTATTGGCTCAAATGTATTGTTTTGTGTTAAGTTTTAAATAGTTGGCTTTGAACTAGTTTGGTTTTTATATTTAAACTGTAGCACAGTCTTAAAAAATCCAGCTCAAGTGATGAAACCAGCAGTACAGTACTTAATCACTGAAGAAAATCTTAAAAGCCACTCTGATAAAGTAGTTTTGTTAAAACTATTATAAATCCTGTGTACTGCAGTCACAGCAAAGTAGGAAAATCTTAATTGTTTAGAGAGACAAATTACCTGTGTTATGTTTAGGTGTGAGAATATAACAGAATATGCAATAGGATCTTAGTTGCAACCTTTTACTTACTTTCATTCTTTCATTGATGACAAATATGCACACTAAAGTCCTACAGGAATAACAAAAATGGACAAGTTGTCATGATTTATGCTTTATTAGGCAGAAGTATAATTTGGTTCAAGTTGTGCAAAAGACTTGTATTCTGTGATACAAAATGTGGTAGTGAGATTTAAATTTTTAAATGGCATGATTGGTTTGGAGAAGCAGAGAAACACAGAAGCACAGAAACATATGCAATACTACACATAAGGGGATGTGAACTGAGTAAAGAGACCTCCTCCCTCTAACTTTAGTATAGAGTGATCCCTGTAAGAAGTGGAATTTAGCAGATTGCAAGAAAACCCCAATCATACAAATAAAATACATGAAACCTTCATCAAGACTTAGATTCTCTTGAGGTATCTTGCAAGAGATACACACAGCTTTTCTCTTTGTACCTGTAAAAAGGGGATACCATGGGAAGAAAATGTGGTCTGGAAGTTGCTTTTTATTTCTTGACACTCTCAATTAAGGAAAATTAAAGTTGACTCATTAAAAAAAATACCCAAACAAAACCAAACCAATGCAAAGTCCAATTCAGAGCTGTGGGGTCATTAATAGTTATTCTGAATTTATAGAAGGGATTTTGTATGGCTGAAGCAACGTGACCCATGGAAGAAACTGGGTTCACGCCCCTCATAATGATAAATTTCTTTGATCAGGCACAAAAAACAACCAACCAACCAACCAACCAACAAAACAACCAACCAACCAACCAATCCAAAACCTAAAAAACAAAAAACCCAAAAAGCCCCCAAAAACTAAAACAACCAAAAAACTAAAGCCAAAGAAAGATTGTTAGAGTAGACAAAGGCAAGCCTTTGAATTTTGAAGTCATTCCACTGGTCAGTCCAGACAGATTAAATTTGTTGATGGAATGTGTATCTGTAGAAGCAGATTCAGGAGATGCAAGGTAATAAAAAGTTTGGATCTCAAAACCAAGATAAATCTGCTCTCAGAGTGATATGTGATAATCCCTGGAATTCAAAACAGTCTTGGGATAATGGAGGTAGATTATGGAATATATTGTATTACTACTACCATTCTTCAGTACTCAGGAAGTAAGTCTTACGAATACAAAGGAAATAATAGTGCTTTGATGAATTTTCTTCCTGGAAATGGTCTTCTTTGAAGAAGAAAATGATAGTGAAAGGTAATTTTGCCAGATTAAAATACTACTTTTGAAAATAAAGTTGTAGATAAGTAAAAGGAAAGAAATCCACGGCTTGTGACAGTGAGACCTTTATTAATAAAAAGAAAGAATTAAAAGTTGAAGAGCACATGAGAAAGATGAAATGAAGTTAGGAGAAACAGTTGTCATTGCAAAGTTAGAAAGATATAAACATTGGTCTCATAGGGCTATGGTGCGAGTGGTTGAGTATACCTTGTAGGGGACATACAGATTTCAGCACTGTTGTACCCAAGAGAGATGAGACCCAGACTAAGCCGCACACTGCTAGCAGGATTATTGTGACTCTTAGTTGTTCAAAACAAACCAGCTAGACCAGCTGAAGATTTGAAAAATAGTTTGTCATTGGCTTGGTCATTTTTGGTTTTGCTTGGACTGAAGATAACTGAATATGTAAAACAATGATATTGTACCCCCTCTGAAAGTTACTCTTATTTTGGAAGCTGTTTTTAATGCCAAATAAACTTCTATGATGACTACATTGTGTGATTGAAGAGGGTCCACTAATGAAGTGAAGCAAATTAGTGAACCTCTTTTACACTGTCATTAGGAAGGCACTGTGGGGCTTCATATTTTTGTGGGAGATTTTTGTGGTTGATTTTGTGTGTGTGTGTGTCTTAAAAATAGTAGTTTTAATAGTATCAAAGTAACTGATATTAGTCTTTGAGCATCAGTTATATGCTGCCTTTGTTTGGAGAGGAATGGAGTTGGGTAGAATGACATACTAGTCTGTATCTAAAAATTCCACAAAATTGCTGTGCATGTATACATACAGGCTTACAGCATAAACTTCTAGGTTGAAACTAACTAAATAATTTTTTTTTTGTGTGTATATATGTATACAAATATTAGAACAGAGTAATGAGACAGAAATTCATGCATACAGAGAAAACAGTGTGGTGGAAGTGACTGACGACAAATATTAGTGATGCCTCAAAAGAGTGTCCAGTAGTGTCATGACCTGTTCTTGATGCAGTGGTAATGGGGAGAAGGAAGGACTTCTGCAGCTCAGTTGGAAGGTAGAATATGTGAGAGGGTTCACAGGCAACATTTGCCTGAGGCTGTCTCAGACAAGACCAGGACAAGGAATAAAGCTCTGCCAGGAGGATAGGACTTGTCACTTCATGTGCCATTTTCCAGCAGCAGTGGAAAACTCTCTCATGTAAAACTTTGGAGAATCCAATTATTGTTAAAAGGCAAATGGGAATTAATCTATTATTGTTCACAAACTCAGCTACTTGATAAACTGTAAAACTTGAAGCATTTGGAGTTGTTGTGATCAATTTTATTGTGATACAAAGAAGTTGTGGTGTTAAGCTACCATAATTTCAATTTCCAGATTGGCAAGATCTGGGGATATACACTTTGGAGGTACTTCCATTTCAGTGAATGTATTGCCCAAGCTGCACCACAAAGCCACATAGGCACTGGCTTGGACTATTATATAGAATACTCAAGACTGAAGTGAGTCTAGTTTTACCTCCCCTCTCCCGAGGATCCCTACCCCAAATCTTTAGGATTTATGGAGAACAAATACAACTGTGATTTTTTTCAATGATTTTTATGAGGTCTCCTGTGAGATGACCTTGTTCACTGAATGTCAGAGTTAAGGCAACCAAAATGTTAAGCTTCATTCACTGAGTATTTGCCTGTAGTACAAATCAAGAAGACAGCAAAAAAAGAAGGTGGGGGTAGAAAGAGGCCAAACATAGACAGAATGATGTGTGTGAGCTACAAGAACAGAGAATTGATGTGCTTATACTTGTGATAATAGTACACGTGAGGCAAATAGATAAAGTTGTCTCTTTAGACAATGCTGCCAAACAAGCCTTCTGAATCACCCTACAGAGCCCGAAAATTCATCCAGCCTCCCTCCCATGTTTCTTTCTATCTTTCAGTCTGATGCATGATGGAGAGGCATGTTAGAAACTGCTCTCCCTGTCTGAATCTCCTGCTCCTCCTCTGCCTGACTCCTCTGCTGCCCATCATGCAGCCTTGCCAACTGGCATGTTTCCTTCTCCCCCTCCTTCTCCTCCTTCTCCTCCTTCTCCTCCTGCTTTTCCTCCACCAGGTGCCACCTGGCACAGTCACTGGCTGCATTGTGCTGGGGAAATTGGTGCTTGGGTTTTTCCTGCCCTTCTGCCTCCTCTTGCAGATGATTGCTTTTTTTATTTTTTTATTTTAGGGTCTCAAAATATGTCACAAAGTAGTCATTAATACCTGCAAATATCAGCATTTGTTTCGGAAAAAATAACAAAATGACAGAAGATAGAGGATATATTTGGTGATCTTTATACGTGTGTGACAGTTACTTCACCTTTTAATCACTCCTGCTTCTTCCACATTATGGCCTAGTCCATGGACTGTGGTTTTTTTTCATCAGAGACCTTTTTCTCTTACTACACTTTTTTCCTTAAATTTTTTTGAAGGACAAAAAATAAACAACTGTTCAAAGCCGGAAAGAAGATTTTGTTGAAATAACACATAGAGAATTTTAACCAAAATACGACTTAATTATACAGATTACCCTGGTTATCTCCATCACATTTGCAAAGCCAAAACCTTAATATTTTATGTAAACAATATATTGAGTGATGTCTGATTATGTCCTTTGTCTTCACATATCAAGAGTGAGACAAGAGTGGTTAACTCATGAATAGCGTTGGCTGCTGTACCCCTCCAGAGTCATTCCATTTCCCTTCACATATGAAGATAAATGTTGCAACAGAGCTTGCTCATCAGAGGTAATATATAATGTATGTATTCTTTTCCGCATGCCACTCTCGAGGACTAGAATGGCTTGAAATGACAGGCACAGAAAATTAAAAGCTCTTCCAAGGAGGGGAGTAATGGGTTTTGAAGAGAGTAAAACTTTTGATGGGTTGGCAATATTTCATCTGTGAAATAAAAGCAATTTTACTTTGACATAGTGAAAGGAAGAATATTTATGTCTCTTATGACATAAATATACACAGCTTGTATATATGTTCAAGTGAAATTATTTAACTACGCTGAAGGCTTTGAAGACAGACAGAGCTAGTATAAGAACATTACTTGTTCAATATTGTGGGGCCTGATACGAGTCATCCAAGAATCCTCAAATAACTGCTGATGTCCTCTCAAAACCTCTTTGAATAATATTTGAGCAGTACTGGGAATCCAGAGACGTTTCAGCTGACTGGAAGCTGATGTACATCGTCTTGATTTTCAAAAAGGGCAAGAAGGAGGGCCCTGGAAATTCTGGGGATACTGAAGAACCCCTGAAAGACAATATAGTTATTGGTCAAAGCCAGGATGGAGGAAAGTCTTGCTTTTCTTTCAGGAAAGGAAAAGATAAGCCATCAAGTTGATCAAGAGAAGCCAGGTGGTTGCAATAGTTTTCACTAAGGGCTTTGATACCGTCTTCCAGGATTCTTCTGGATAAAATGTGCAGCTGGATAAACACATCATGGTGAGCAACTGGCAGTGAGTTCCTCATTCTCATTAGCCACACAGGGGCAGGGCAGGGCTTCCCTCCAGGTGAGCAGTGGGGGGATTGAAAGAGGGCTCTGGGGAGCATGGAGAAGAGGAGCATGGCACTGCAGTCCGTGCACAGTTTGTGTTTGTGCACTTCGCAGGCAGGACAAGCAGGCAGGGCTGCAGGTTTCCTCCTGCTAGTGGGGTGTTTAGTCTGTTGTTTGGTGTATTTCTGTTGGTTGGCTGGTTTTGGGTTTTTTTGTTAGTAATGGTTATTACACAATCAAAAACTGTGGTTAGTACAAGTGTAACCAAATAGAACCCTCCAAAAAGGATGTGTCTGTACAGACCCATCACTGCCCAGAGTGTTTGAGCTTACAAGTGGTATCAGGGGGCGTTGCAGAAGAAGCCTGCCTGCAGTATGAACAGGTGAATTATCTCATTTTAATGGTGGCCAAGCTTAGAGGGAATTGGAATGACTAAAGAGTATTAGGGAAAGTGAAAGGGAAATATATTGATGGAGTTCTGCCGTTCCATCCTTGTAGGAGGCCCACCAGAAGTCAGAGCACTCCCATGCCTCCCACTGTCAGGCATTAGGAGAACACCTGTGTGAAGGAGAGTGGAAATGGGTAGCTACTTGGACAGGTAATAAAAATTCCTCCTGACTCACATCACCTCCCAGGGAGCTGGACTCAATGGTCCTTGTGAGTCCCTTCCAACTCAGTTTATTCTGTGGGTCTGTGATACATAGCATGACGTCGGTGTTCTTAGTGTTACAGTGATGTTTGCTAACTCTGACCACAAGACCTTTAAGTACTGTGCTGAAGTTGACCTTAAATACTTCACATGCTCTTTTAAAAAATGCCTAAAAATACTTTGCTGGTTGGATAAAAGATACACATTCATAATTTTAAAATGCAAAGACAAATGGGAAGTGTATCTGTCAAATGAAAATTTGACTATAATCAGTTTTCAAAGGAAAATAAATACCTTCTTTCCATCAATCAAGAATGCTTCAACACTGTGATTTTCAGGTTTATAATTGCAATGTATTTAACATCTTTAAATACCATCTTATTATGGTGAGACCTATGAAAGTATAGTCATATCACAATTTTTAAGAATAGTTGTACCTTTGTGTTTTAGGTACTTGTGCTTAAGAAAACTTATATATAGTTATATATTGCTTTGGAAAATTTCAAAAATTAAAGGCTCTAAGTGATTGGAAGTTTGGTGTATCTCTATGCAGAAGCAAAATCAGATCCTATAAATTGTTTATGTTTTATTTGTTGTTATTTATTAGTCTGGCTCTTGATAAATAGGAGTGGTCAGCAGCTAGGCAAAAGGGCTCGGATCCTTCTGTTTGAGGAAATGAGGCTATCTGTAAATAAACAACATAGCTTATTGCTATGCTTTAGCTATCAGTCCTCTCACTTGTCCTACTGGGGGTATTGTGCAAAATTTTGGCCACTTTTCACAGAACCACAGAATATTCACACTTGGAAGAGACCCACAAGGATCACTGAGTCCGACTTTTTAAGTGAATGGCTCATACAGGAAGGAACCCATGAACATGGATTTATTGGCACCATACTCTACTTAATCAAAGACTCTTTAGTGTATATATGTTTAAAAAAAATAAGGATTTTATACTGAATATCATGAGAAACTTTCAGCTATTTTTACAGAAATATCCATATCTTGTCTACTCTTTTTGATGTAAATAATGAGCACACTTGATCCTCTGATTTAAATACACAAACTTGTACAAATAGCTTAGGCATCTTTACTTAGTACTTCCATTAATTACTCAAATTTAATGGATTGTATTTGGTCTAGAAATTATAAAATAATAATTCATCACTCCTAATTTATTTCACTTCAGAAATATTATTTTAATTTGATAAACACCTTGTGAAGTATTTAAAAGAACCCAAAGAATGAAAATACACCTGTATGGATGAAGAAATTGAGGATGGGTTTTGAATTGTGGCAAGTAACACGCCTACAATGTTGACTTCAAAGTGTATGGGCCTCTCTCTGTCTTCACAGGAATTCTGTTCAAATGGAGCAGTTGAAACCCTGGAGTTTTTCACCCAGCTAATATATGAAATATGCTGATTATACCATGCAAATTTTAGAGCCCTTTTTTTCCTGCATTATGTGTTAGGTATGATAAAAATCATCACTTTGGACAAACTTTAAATTTTTGTTATAAATCTACTAATACCACACTACACTTAGGATAACGACTTGCATCCTCATATTAGTCTAAGCTTTGTTCTTACTCAGTTTTAGGTTTCTTTGTGCCTCATATCAAAGGCATATAATAATGAAAACTCCTTTTTTTTTTTTTTATTTTTATTTTTTTTAATTTTATATGCACTCTTGTCTTGAAAAAGAGCATTTGAACTTTCAAGAGAGCTCGGCAGGGAATGCTCCTATTCTGGCCTTTGGTCTTCATGCAAAGAATAATGGATTGGATAGATACCTTGTCTTCCTACCGGCAAGTGAATATTAAACATCAAGTTAGTAATCCCAACACAGATTTTTTTGTGGCAGCTAAACTTTGCTTCCACAGCCACAACAGATTTTCTTTCTACATTCTGTTGCATTTGAGAAGCTGCATAACTGTGAAATAGGTTGATGGAAGAGAAAAGTATTTTTCTTCAGACTAAGAAGCCTTTTTGTATTATCAGCACTTTCATATGGTGAGGGTGATTTGACTGAAATATTTGTCTGAAAAAAATGGAGAGGAAGCTGAATTTTCTTGAAACAGAAAATGTCTGGTTTTTTATAATGCTACATAATGGCAGCACAGAACAAAAAAAAAGGACTAATCATCAGCTGGTCCATATCATAATTACAGTTTGTTCTTATTGAAGAAAAAGGAAAATTGGATTAAGACATTACTTCATTTGGCACTTCCATGGGCAAAAGGGACATTTCCTTGTATTGATTTTCAGATGCAATTCCCTATTCAACACAATTTGCTTCCTGTAGTAATTGGTATGAAATCAATATTTTTTTATGTACCTCTCAGCCCACATCCCAAATGAACTTGTTTAAATAGACATTTGTTTAGATATTACAAAGGATACCTAAACTCTTTGAAGGATTCTATATGAGCAGGTATTAGAAATTACACATTCCCAGAAATTCAAACTGGGATAAAACATCTCAAAGCAAGAAAAGGAAGGCACAAGTTTATTATAAAAACATTCCTGTTTGTTTTCCTAACAGATTTTGATGGAAAACCCAAATGAATCATCTTATCTTTTATTTGTGAGGAGAAGCTTGGAGCAGCTGCTAAGCTTTCCCTAGACACAATGTACATTTAGAGTGGTTGGACACTTGTGGTAGGTTTGCAGGCTGGCCTGCAGTTGTTATGCTCCCTTCAAGATGTATTTGCTCAAGAGGTCCAGTCATCACGCTAAATAAAATCATTCACTTTGGTCAGCAAATATTGACTCAAGCTGTTATGCTTTTATGTATTTCAGAGACTCACAATGTTTGAGAGCTCAGCAAGCAAACAAGAACAGGTACAG
This sequence comes from Oenanthe melanoleuca, assembly GCF_029582105.1. Taxonomy (NCBI): domain Eukaryota; kingdom Metazoa; phylum Chordata; class Aves; order Passeriformes; family Muscicapidae; genus Oenanthe; species Oenanthe melanoleuca. Next base: position 40,794,077 of record NC_079362.1, read on the forward strand.
GAAGTTATTGTGATGTTTTGGACTCATGTTTGTTTTTCTACTGCTGATGTATGTTCTCCATTTTATGTGGCTTGTTGCTAATGACCTTGTTATATAGTGCACTGTGGCTGATAAGGCCAAAGGCTTTAATAGAATACAAATACATTTCACATTTCCACTTGAAGAGTTTAGTTTAATTGTGTTTTGAAATGTACTGCACCCTAAAGGCACTCTCTCCTCTGTAATGTACTTTCTAGAAATAAAAGCTTGTGAAGATAGAATGCACGATGGGGTAAGGTGTAATGGACAGTTTTCTATTCATTTGGAGCTGTGTCTGATACCATCACTCAGCTCAAACCTAAACAATCCTGAGCTATGGAGGAAAATTAAAAAGGGGCCAGAAATAATGACTGTTCTGAATGTCTGTTATATTCATTTTTCTGAGGGAGAGAAGCAAGGCATATGGTGAAAAAATCCTAAAGTTTAACTTTTTTTGAATTATATCACTCCAGAAGTATCACGATGATAGTCTAAATTAAAATTAATCTTCAGAACTCATTGTTGAAGTCAGTATTGTGCAGTACTGATCTTGAAGATCTTTTGCTAAAACATCATTTCTTACAAAAAATTGAAGGAGTTTAGAAAATACTGCATGTTTTATTATATTGGATTTTTTTTTTAATCAAGCCATTATTTTGCTTTCTCGTTGATTGATTGCAAGTAAATGGAACTTGCACTGCCAGCCTTGGGAAAGCTGGCCAGAGCTGGCAGGAGAAGGAAGAGCTGGGATGCTTTGAAATAATTCTGGCCAATCCTGGCTTTAAGTTGCTGGTCTTGGAATAAGACAATTTATCTCACTGAGGGTTTTGTTTCTTTATTAGGTTATATTTATAGCAACATATTGTGTGAAAATATGTTAAAGACATTTATCAGGTTTCTATTAATGTTGCTAACTTTCTTCTATTGCCATATTGGAGTTGAAAAGTCACCTTTTATGGAACGTTTTTGGAAGGAGTGAAGGAGTTTACATAGATTCAAAGGAAGAATCTATGGGCAAGCACTTAAACATGAGGTATCCCTGGGGATTAGAAAAGGCATGGGTCACATCAAGTTCAGGGAATCCCCTAACCTGGAAATGGTTGGAGACCTGGGAAGAGATATTGTGTATGCTTGCCTTGGCCTTACTCTACTCTGAGTGTTTCCTTTAGATGCTGCTCAAGACAAAATACAGACCTATGTGCGCAAAAGTAGTTTACTGTATCCTTTACTGGGTCTCATGAGGACTACCTGTGGAGTAGCAGGCAGAAGGAAGCACATAAGTGTATTTTTGTTAAACGTCCTAACTGTTGTGACAGGAAAATTGTGATTGAGAGAGAGTCCTTTGTGGGTAGGGCTGTGCTGTTCTGAGCCAACTTCCAGCTGCTCTAGAGACTCCTGCTCATGGTGCCTGCATCAACCTCCCCCAGTCTGCTGCCAAGGGCTCAAAAGTGCTGGTTGTGTGCATGCAAACAGAATGGGGCAAAAGAACTCTCTTTGTCCTCTGCTTCTCGTTGTCTTTCTTTCTTTGATCCAAACTATCCAGATGGCAGGACCAATGTGGAAAATCTAAGGGCTGGTGATTTTTTTTTCTTCTCTTTCTTTATTTATCTCCTCTCTGGCTTTGTCTTGGCAAAGTGTGGCTAGCATATTCTACCCCTTACTCCTTAATGAGGTTTGTTGTGAGGGCTGGAGGATTGTTGAAGTGTGCTGTAAAATTTAAGGGCTTTTTAGCCAACACTCTTGAGACTAAATAGTGACTAGCTGTCAGAATTTAGATGACTATGCAGTAAAGCATAAGGAATCCCAGAGATGTGGAATAGCATGTTGAAATAATCTAATCAGGGTACATAGGTTGTCACTGAAAAACATCACAGTAACTAAAAGTTGTTCATTTGATGAAGTTTGACCCAGAGGTGGAGGAGAAGCTTTATTGTGTAAGGTTTCTTTGAAATCTTGATTTTTTTGTGTTGTCGACATGTTAACGTTTTTCAACTAAGCACTTTATTCATGAAAATCTCATATGTTGTATTGTTTATTTCATAGTTCTTAAAATTAGGAAAGGCTCATAATTCTTTTAAAAACTAAGGAATTCAACACTGACATTTTAAAATTCACATTTCAAATTATGGTATCAAAATGAGAAGTTATTTGCTGTTCTCTAGTAAAAAAATTATTTGGAATCATTGCTCTGAGAGCTTGTTTTGTAACTATAAGATTTTATCTGGCTAAATCTCTGTTTACTAGACAGAAAAGTACATAATTGCCTAATGTTCAGTGACAGAGGCTAGATCACTCAGATTTTTCCTTTTATGAACAGGCTGGTCTATTCAAATATATGATTATAGCAACAGCAACACTTTCTTACCTGGGGATTTCCACTGAGTAAGCTGGAAACTTCTGATTCACTCTGAAATAGAAGAGAAGACTGAGGATATGACTGTTCCTAAATAGAATAACTTAAATGACATAACTTTCCAAAATTAAATGTGTTAAAGAAGAAACTTTTGTTAAGCTAAAACAAACAGCTATTTGTACATAATGTAGCTACAGACAAATAGCATGTTCCATAGTAAATGTCTTCTGCAAGAACATAAAACAATTATTTGCTTTTTATGTATCTTTAAACTAAGTTCAAGCTCTCTTAAATTTAAGCAGCAATTGTTAGGAAAAAGTTTGTGCTGTTCTGAGACTCCTGGGAGGAGACAAGAGATACATAGGTCTTCATAGTCTTGTAAGAACACATCTTCTCATAAAGAGCTAAAGCCCTCAGTGTTTTGATATCAGTTGTGAACAGTATAATCAGAACCTGAGAATGTAAGTCGAGATCACTATCAGGTATAATCTAGCAAAATATTGAAAACTTAAGCCAAACTGGAATCTGGGAGATTATTCAGTATAGGTTTCTGATGAAAAAGTGTTGGGTTGTTTTTGTTGGTTTTTTTTTTTTTTCCTTCTTTTTGTATTGTTTTTTTTCCCGAGCAGATTCTGTTGATTGTTTGCTGATATTCTGCATATATTTTTATGCATATTTCTAAACTTATACATGCCCTATTGTAATTAGACACTATGTCTCTTCAAAAAAATGCTCCTTCCCCATATGGCTAAAGATGAGTACAATTGCTTTGCTTCAACCTGCAATGAATAAATACATATGTATATTTAAAAGTGAAAGATTCTTAAAGTAGAAACAATTATTTAAGCATGAAAATGCATGACAGCTCTGTAGTTGTGCCTTTTTTGAACTTCTGTTCTAGAGTAAAAGTATTGTCTCTGCTGCAGGTAGGAAAGTGGTGGTAATGCAACTATTCAAGTTTCCTGTTATGAGTATACTGACATAATTTGTACCTATACAAGCATGCAAACCACTCAGTTTCTAAATACAGATTACCTGAGAAAAGGAAATAAATCTTACAGAAGATGCTTATCTGTGCTCCTCTCCCTACTCTTTCCAACCATATACTTTCCTAATCTGTCATGAGATATTACAGAATCACAGGATGCATAGGTTTGGAAGGGACCACAGAATATCCTCTGGTCCAAACTCCCTGCTCAAGCAGGGTCATTCTAGAGCATCTGGCACAGGATTGTGTCTGCAAGTTCTTTTAGATTCTGCAGTGAGGGAGACTCCACACCTCCTGGTCAGGTGGAACATCCTGTGCATCAGTTGTGCCTCACCTGGGCTGATCAGAGGGCCAGGATCACTTGCCTCTCCCTGCTGGCAATGCTCTTCCTAATGCACCCCAAAACACCATTGGCTTTCTTGGCCACCAGGTCACACTGTTGGCTCATGAACAACTTGTCCACCAGGACCCACACTCTACAAAGCTGCTTTCCAGCAGATCAGTCTCAGCCTCTGCTGGTGCCTGGGTTTATTCCTCCCCAGTTCAGGACTCTAAATTCCTCATTGAATTTCAAACTGTTCTTAAGTAGACCTGTAGAATTTAAATATAATTTATATGTGATATCCGATTGAGACCTTTTTACCAAATGTTACTGTAACAAGAACTGCTGTAACAAGAACTTTAGATGATGGCAGTACTTAATGGCCAGCAAGCATTTGGACTGTATATTTTCCTTGATGAAGGCTGAAGGACATTACAAAGAGAAAGCTTGTGATTGGAAGGATGGTTAAATCTTCAGTGGTACTTTTGCTGTGTGTCTGGGAGCAACTGTATTAGAAATGTGAGTGAAGGGCTGGCATCATTCTCTACCAGAAAATACCTGATTAATCCCCACAGTCTCCAGTATGAATGCACGAAGCAGACAGAAAGAGACCATTTAGAGGGGGTGACTCTTCCTCTGCTACACAGCCTTCCCATCCATGGGTTTTCAGCATATATTCTCCCTCTGAATGTAGGTACTGTTGCTATCCTTGTTCTTATGTTATAATCTTTGTGTTGGGGCAGAGACAGTCCTTGAACATATTTATATTGTTGCCTTAAGTCTACCAGCCTCAGCCTTACTACAGCTTAAAGGCCAAGTTCAGGAAACAACAGCATTTGGATAAACAGAAACATTGCTTAATGGTATATGAATCTTTTACACTTGAAGAAGCACTCTTCCTTCTTTCCCTCATGCACAAATCTTGATAGACTTATGCCAAAAGGGATAGTTCAGCTTATACTAAGCAGAATGCAAAGTCAAGATGGCTAATAATTTGTAGAAAATTTGTCTAGATTGACAGGACTGAAGCAGGAAAGATAAGGTCATAGGAATCATTTAGGTAGAAAAAGACCTCTAAGATCTGGGTTCAATCATTATGTGGGTACTGCAAAAGCTAAATGAAGCTTTAACTATTAATATTAAAAGAGTAACAAAGAAGAAGAAAAGGAGAATGTAACCTGAGTGAGATCTCAACGTTTGTAATACATTATTTTTCGCTTTTGTGAAGATACTGTGGATGAGATAAAAGAGGACTTGTTCTCTACTAGGAATTTGGTCCAGTATTCGTCATGTGATAATGCTGCTGAATTAGAGCCAAAGTCTATAAACTGCTAATGAAGATAAGTCTTCTTTGTTTCAAAGGAAGTAGGTTTGCATAGATGACATGAAGACGGACAAGTCTGTTTCCTCTGTGCTGAAGGAAGTACTGCTGTTGATGAGTACCAAGGTTAATGCTTGGAGTCCATGGTCAGGGTAGTTTGCACTGTATTAGTGGTGGGTGAGGTCTGGACTGTGCTTGTCTAGTTACCATTCATATTGAAAGAATGTGATATTTTGTATACCTCTTTTTGTTTTGCTTATTAACCATGTACTTTAAAAAAGACTGTTTGGAAATTTGTGATCCCTGTTATTTGACAGGATAAATAATGGCAGGAATTTAATATGTACCTGGTTCAGTTCTCTGAACTTGCACATTAGAAAGAGAAGATGGGAAAAAGCCTGTGTCTGGAATTTTGAAAGAGTATATATGTGAATTCAGGATTGTACACCTTTATAACAACTGGATAGAACAAGCGAAGGGAGGGAGTTGAAGAGAGGAAGGGAGGAAGGGAGGAAGGAAGGAAGGAAGGAAGGAAGGAAGGAAGGAAGGAAGGAAGGAAGGAAGGAAAAGAGATAGGAGAGAGAGAAAGAGAATAAAAAAAATAAATAAAGGAAGGAAGAAATACAGAAAGAAAGACAAGTCTCAGAAATGCAGAACACAAAGGACTGGAATTCATTGGCTTTCACTGTACCACAGAACATACCAGCTACAAGACTGTATCTGGATTTTGTATCTGTTCCATTTGTTTTCTCAGGGAAGTGTTTACTGTTTTTAAAATCTGTTAATTCTTCTCGATTGGTGAACTCCCTCATTGAAAAGAAGCATGATATGGATTTTCCTTGAAGTATTGCCATACAGTGTTGTTGTCTGTGTTATATGACTGAGTCATGATAGATACGATTAGGTTCTACAAATAATACAAAACTCAGTTACAATATATGAAGTAATTGCTAGATTTTGTTTTATAAAGCAGGTGATTATTCTCCGTCCTTTTTTTTTTTTTTTTTTTTTTTTTTTACCCCAATGGCTGCATTGCCTGCTATGGAAGAAAGCATCAGTTCTGTTTCCAGCCATGATGCCACCCAGGACAGGTCTTTTGGTTGAGCTGAACGTTGGTCTTGTTGAATCATTCGGCTGCCTGTGAGTAAATAGATCCATGCACTACCCCTGGGAAAAGTAATTACTGCGTGCAACGTGCACCTCTCATGGAAATAACAAAGTGCTTCACAGTAAGGAGCATGGAATCAGTCAAGTCAGGAATAGACATGAGCTTTGAAGATAGTATAAACTATGTTTTCTTGTTGACAAAATACTCAAAGGCTTTTGTTTATGCTTCTATTCTAAACAAGGCTTCCCAGACATAAATCAATATGGCAGCATTTGATTCTCAAGAACTAACAAGAACTCAAACACTAAGTATAGTTTTCAGCACTTCATAACTACTCATTATGTTTATTTCCAAGTTTTCTTTGTTATTTGTTTCCTGTCTCCATTCAGAGCCAACACATTTTTGGCTTTCAATTTGAAGCGTGAAGCACTGCCAATCAGCAGGAAATATAATACAGATAAGATTCATATGAAGTCTTTTGAACTGCTAAAATCTCTGGATGGGAAATGGATGTTAAATTGTTTACATTTGGCACAAGAAGAAAAAGTTCCATTTTTAAATTCAAAGCCTCTCCACCTTTGTAAATGAAAACAAATCACATGGGTCATATAGAGTTCCGCTTCTGTAAAATCCATCATAAGTCTGATAAAAGCTTTTGTAAATCAGCAATTTTATCTGTAGCTTGCTTGAAAGTCATTTTACAGCTTAAAAGGAAATGGCCCTTTGCCCTGTGTCCTTTAGAAAAGTACTGTATCAGTAACATGTTCATGACAGAGTAAAAACACTGAAATATTAAGAATGGCTTTATTGGTATTTTAATCTTTTTAAGGAGTTATGCTTTGGTTTTGCATAACTTTAAATTTTTCATATTAGTCCTGTATTTTTAATTTGTTGAGGGTATATATCCAAAACTTATTACTTCAGGATCTGTTTCTACTCTGCTTTGCTTCATTTGCAAAGAATCTTTGTGGAAGGCACCTCCCACCTCCAAATTCTATGGTTCTATAGATTTGCAGGGTGCAAATAAGGGGAATAACCTGTCCCAGTTTTCTGAACATTGGAGCCAAAAGTCAATGTTCAAATTAGTGGTGTGCTTTTATATCTGTTCTTACATGTGAGCAGGATTTAGCAGGCAGATTCTGCATGGCAGTAGATCTCAAAAATGAAGTTGGGAACAGCATCTCCTTTGAAAAATTTAAGCATTGCTAATGAGTACTAATCATATGGCAAATCAGAGAGTGAGAAGCAGTCATAAAACTGCAGGCTGTTATGTGGAACCTCTTATATTTCAAAGCCAGCAGAAATGTTAAAAACTGACAAAGATGTTCAGGACAGGCTTGCCAACAAAAAAGCACTTCAGCAATTGAATATCCTCTCCTGTATCTGCAGGGAAGGAAGCCTGTTTGGAGGAGCAGCTTAACCTTGAAGCCTTGTGATATTTTTGAGGCTGGATGGAACATACTGTCGATGGTGGTTATGGTTGAATAGCCACAAATCTAATTCAGGGAGAAAAATCTCTTGAAATTATAATTAAGAGTTATGCAGTGGGCAGAAACATTATTTCAGGGATAGGACTTTAGCTACTGCTTATGCTCTTGTCTTCTTTGGATGACTAAGGAAGGAATTTTCATATGAAACCTGCTTCTTTCTGATGTCTTTCCAAATCAGAGGTCACAGAGCTACAAACTTTGTTGAATACTAATGAATCCTAAACCATCCTGTCTGCATGTTCTCAAGGAGGTTGTAGCCAAATGGCTGGGTATTTATAAAGTTCATATCTTTTCTTTCAAGGAAATTTTAGACCAAATGTCTGAGCATTGATAAATTTAATACATGTGGATATCGTGAAAATTTTACTTATCTCAACTAGCATCTGCAACCTCATTGAATTTTGTAAAAGTTGGATGTTAACTGGGACAGAATTTACTCTACTAAGGAATTTTGGAGAACGAAACAGAAATACTGGTATCATATGCATGAATCGATATTCTTTCAGATTATAATTTGACACTTAATAAAAATAAAATATTTCTTTCCAAAGTTTCTGAATAGTCATTATTTGGATTTTTGAAACAACTTTCATCTAACATTGTACAGTGTTGGGAGGAAAGACTTGAAAACAGAAGACTGGGGAAAAGAGGATGGATTTGCTCGAATGACCTTGCTGGTGGGAATACCAAGGTCTGGAGAATATCAGTGTGGGAAACAATATATTTAATCTACTGCTGTTTATCCTCTATCTGGAGAATTTCAGTGTAGAGATAACCTAGGTGTTCACAGAGACTTGTAGGCCCTATCCCAGCCATGCTTGAGCTCCCAGCTGGGAGAGAGATCAAAGCAGAGACGGTGGAAAGCCCAGGGAGATCCCAGCAGTGCTGGATGGGGCTGCTCAGTGCTGGATGGACGGGCACAGCACAGCCCTGCCGCCGCTGGGGCTGCGCTGAGCCTGGCGGTGCCTGTGCCTCACTCTGTGTCTGCTGCCCAGCCTTGCTGCAGGATCCTCCCTTAGCAAGGTAATTCAGTAAATTTAGTCCCTGTGTTTCAGCTGTGGTTTTTTTGGTTGCTCTCAGTCACCTGCCTGTGTTGATTCACGTTTAGGTGTTTGTGTAACCTTGTCCGTCTCTAATCTTGTCTTTAACTTTTGGAGGGCTTTAACTTTTGTAATTGTGTATGAAGAGCTAGGAGCTTAATCATAGTTCTAATTCTTCACAGTTGCTCTTGATGTGCCTGTAGCTTTCAATGAAAACTTCCTGAAGGAAGGCTAGGGAAAATATGAGAAAACTAGGGAATGGGGCAAGGCACTTGATGAAGACACACAGAAAATCTCAATGCTTCTTTTATTTCATTAATCCTTGCTAACACATGCCTTAGGGAAGAGAGGGGTCTGAGACCAAAGAGGAATTCTGGAACAAGAAAGACAGTGTCAGCCTAGAGAAAGCACATGAAAATGTGTATGTAAATCTGCAGGGGCTGATGGGGTGCCCTGAAAAATTCTGATGAAGCAGGCTAATGGCATTGCAGGGGCAATTTTGATTCTCTTTGAGAGGCCATGGCAGTTGGGAGAAGTTTTTGCAACCTAAAAAATAAAAAAATATGATTCTAATCTTAAGCTGCATGTACTTAGCATCATTTTACAGCCTCATATGGTTATAGAGAATATACTAATGAAAAACATTTCCAGAAATACAAAAGACAGAAAAAGTGATAGCAGTACCAGCATATATTTATGAAGAGGAAGATACTCTTAACAAATCTGATAGCCTTCATGAGAAGAAGAAAGTTGATCTTGTTTTCCTTGGCTATACTGAGGTCTTTGACACCCTCGTAGACAAGCCAACAAGGTATAGCTTAGATATAGTCAAGCAGACAGATTGAAAACTGGCTCAGTGGCTGAGAGTGTTGTGATGAGAGGCACAAAGAGCCGCTGGAAGCTGTCCCTCAGAGGACTGTACCTAAGCCACTGCTGCAACATCCTCACCAATGAACTCTGCTCTAAGACAGTGTGCCCTCAGCAAGCTTGCAGACAATATAATACTGTGAGGAGTGTCTGATATGCCAGAGGTTGTGCTGCCATCCAGAGGGACCTTGACATGATGGAGAACTGAGCAAAAAAACCATAATCTTGTGTGGGTCTACAAGTGAAAATATTAAATCCTGCCCCTGAGCAGGAACAGTCTTAGACACCCATACATGCCCCCCAGGACACCTGGCAGCAGTTGGAGAGGAACAATGCTGAAAAAGACCTGGTGTTTCTAAGGAAAAAAAAAAGCTGATCATTAGTTGTGGGTAATACAACCTCTAATCAAAAATGACCAACAACATCCTGAGTTGCATTAGCAGAGCAGTGCCAGGAGGTTGAAGAAAGTGATTGCTTTCCTGTACTTAGTACTGGTTAGGCTGCATCTGGAATTCTGGGTTCAACACTGGGTGTCCCAGAGTTGAATAGGGAAGGAAATACAGCTGTGAATTTAGAAGAAATGCTTAATATTCTGTATTACCTTTCTTCTTTCCATGATAGTTTCCTATTTCAAACTGAAATCTTGTAATTTAGAATATTTTCATGTGCCTCTTTAAGAGGTTTTGAAGATATATGAACATGACATGTGTGCCTTTCCTTCTCTAAAAAAAAATTCCATTTTTATATAAACAAGTAATTCACTGGTTCACTTTTTCTCTATTTCTCTCTCTCTTTTTACTTAAGTGCTTGCTTATGATGCAGGGTTGCATATTTTCAGTAGAGATTGGTACCTGGTATCAAAATGCCAAGAAAAAAGCTCTGGAAGATTACTCAGTAGGAAATCCTTTACACTGAATAGCATTGATGGGAGGTGCTGTTGAAAGAAACTTCACGTTTATAACTCGTCACAGTGAGACTTATGTCTCCTGATTATTTCCTTGCTTGTTTGGCTAACTGCAATGGTTTCAAAAAGTTTTATGTCTTTAGACACCTCTTTGCTGTGAAGTCAGGAGCAGCTGTGAAAGGAAGTGTTGTGTAACTCTGAGAATTCAGAATGTAACAATGAACACATTTGTCTGCAAGCTACGAACAGGAGAATGTCTGTGTGGTTGTCCAGTACTGTGTGCTGTGATATTTGACCTCGGAGCTCAGGCACTGGAAACTTTCTTAATGTGGTTATTCACATCAATGAGTTTGCTCATTGTGAAGCAGGTTGAATAGCTCTGTTTCAGGTCTTTGCTTTGATCACAAGGATGTTTTTATGTATCTTTTTTGTTGTTGTTGTTGTTGTTATTGGTAATACTAATACTCTTGGTCCCATCCTGCATCTTGTGGTCGTTATTATCAAGGGAAAGTTGTTACGAATTTGTGTACAGGCTTCTACACTGCTGAGCTTGAGGAACGAGGGAAGGAAGAAGGAAAGCTATGTCCTTTATCTACTTTATTTTTTTTTCCCAGTTCCAGCCAGCAATAACCACTGCAAGAACAGGCAAAAGTATAATCTGTCTGAAACTACTCAAACATCTGGCAGAATGGAAAAAAGTTAAAAGATAGAGAATCTCAAATGAAGTTTAATTAATTTAGCAGTACTTTAATGAGAACATGGGCATAAGCATTTGCTTTCGGGAAAGCTGCTTGGAGTCTTTAATATAGACTTCATGAGGTAATTTCCTTTTCAAAGGACAATAAGCACAATAAAAACTTGTGGGAAATAGTCCTTTTTTGCTCAAAAGCATCAACTTGCTCTGGAATTTGAGCTTTTTTTCCATGGAGATTTCAGATTTCAGCTATGATACTTGTTAATCTAACCAATAATAAGTGCAATTAAGTAAAAGTTACATAATCTGGTAGGTCTGACAATTTTTGTCTGACTACTTTGAAAATGAAATTATGTTGGTGATAGCTGCAGCATTTCCCAAAACAAATACAGTTATAGTACTGATCTTATCATGTGTCAGAGTTTTCAAAGGTTTTGCACTTCCTTACAGATTAGGTTTTGCTTTCTCTCTTCAGCCAACACTATGGCTGAGCACCTTCATAAGACACAAAGGCGGGATCTCTAGGCAGGTTCTGCTTTACAATAGTTACATCTTGCTTACTTGACTTTCGGAAGTAGCTTGTAAGATCACAACGACTAAGAAAGACCATAACGTTGCTTTTGTCACTAGGAGTGCCTCATTTGAAGTGTATACACAAAAAAGATTCCTAGAGGGGGGAACCCCAGCGCTCTATCAGATCACATCATGGTGGGATGGCCACTTTGCATGTTATGTTTAATTTTTCCTGTTTGCCACTGATAATGATCAGGAAACACCTTTGTGTCATCAATGCCTGAGATTGCTACAAAACGAAGTGAAGTAGGTGGTCAGGAGACTAATCATCATCTCAGTTGTGAAGGAGGACAGAGACACAGAAATTTCTTGTAACATAGGAAACTTTTCCCTTTGACTCCAAAGCTGGCTCTATGGTATAAGCAATATTGATATTCCAATAATTCAGAAAAGGATCTTTTCCACTCTTTTACATATTCTGCTCACTCCCTTTACCAAAACATGACTGAGGCAAATGAAAAGGAAAAAAACCCCTAGACCAAAATAATGCAACCCTGTGGTGCTAGAGGTAACCCCCTGAGGTTTGATAATAATTAATTTTTAGTATTGATCAGGGAGTGTTTTGGCAGTAGCTCTCATTGTAGGTTATTTCTAAAAAGCCTGAATAAGGTGGTGAGGAAAATTTTTCTAGGTTATTATGCTGTTTAGCAATCTACCAATGCAATTTGCTCTTTCACTGGGAAATGGTTAGAGATCCATGGCCTTAAACAGTTGAAATTGACTATGATATCATGAGGACAGTTTACGAATTTTTTTTACAGTAATGTGAATCGTATATAATTTAAATCACAGGTTCTTGGTTAGGAAAGCAAGAAGACAGCCATAAAATTCACCAGTTATGTATTATCTGACTTATGCTTTCTAAATGTAAAATTTGTTCCAGATCTAAATTAAGGAAATTTTTACAATTTAATTTTATCTCAAGATGTTCCACATCATGTTGACTTTTCATAATAACCTGTTTCTCTGTTCAATTCCTCTCAGAGTTAGAAAATTATGCCTTATTTCAAAGTTGGATTTATCTAACTTCACTACCCAGCTGTTGATTCTTATTACACCCTAGGCAGAAAGGTTAAAAAGCTTCCCAGCATCAATTATCTTTTCCTTTTGTGATTTATCTTATACACAGTCATCAAGACACCACTCAGCATGTATTCTGAGAGATGAATAAGTTGAGATCTTCTAAGCTTCATATGAAAAAACATACTTCTTCAATCATTCTTCAAATTTACTAACATTTTTTCTGTCTTTTTGGTGGTGTGAACAGGACAATAAATTGCACCAACTCTAGAGCTTGGTCACAAAAAATGCAGCTGAAACTATAGTTAACTCTATGTATTTAAAAATTACTCATTCAGTGAAGTCATAGTACTTGCTAAGGAAAGGTAAGGGAATGGTGCAATTAAATTTGTTGGTGAACTTGCAACAGGATGGTCTCTATCTGAGTTATTCATAATGTGTTGGCAACTTCATTTGTGCACCAAGAATCAAACACATAAACTTTGGATAGGTATTTTGCTTTCTAAAAAATTTGCAGCAGAGTGAATAATTCCTTGGAGAAACAAATTGTTTTTCTCCCTTTCATATCTACAGGACCTGTGAAAAACGCAGACATCGTGTTACCTAAGCTGTATTCAATAGCACTCACTTTATGGATCTTTGGCCTTCTAGAAGCAATAGTGTGTTCTCACAAGTCAGATATTAGGGAAGATAAATTCTTAGGGATGTGTTGCAGTGAGTGGAGAGGATCTGTGACATATGAACTGGCTTTCTACATCCCCACAGATGTAACAGGAATGTCTCTTTAATCTGTGCTGAGAGCAAATCACTGGTGGCACCTCTTTCCAGTAGTGGCCTTGGCCCAGGGCACAGCTGTTGCTGTTAGGAGTAGGAACAGTGACTACTTGAACTGTGGGATGACCTCTGGTGGCTCAAGTAATGGCAGGAGTCCATTTGATTAAAGAAGAGCGGCAGATTATAGGATGTATCCCTGGATTGTCCGTTGAGGGATGTCGGAGACTAAGAGGCTGTTAGTGCTCAGTGCTGGGTTGAGGATTTTGCTGCTGTAATGGTGGAGAGTGCAAGGAAATCTGTTTACAGGTCGTTGTTAGTGGACTTACTTCCAGATATTTACAAGTAGGACTAGTATTTCACATGCCTGAAACTTTAAGTTTTCCCTTGCCATCTAGCCCAGAAATGCTATTATAAAGAAGTGAAACAGAACACTGTGGTTATTAAAGGTTAATCAAGTTGATATGTAAATAGTACCCTGGCATATCTTTGTATACTTAACATATTACAAAATATGTTAAGTACACAAACCAAGAAATGTATATAGAAAGAACACCTGCTGATGTGCTTGACTGGTTGCTTAATATTGATAAGTGTGTTGCAACATGTTCACCATGTCAATACAACATCATTTAAATTCATGCTTTTATGATGGGGTAAGAGAACAATAAAGCAGAAATTGCTTATGCCCTGAGTATTAGATACATTTGAGCATATTTTATAGCTACAAATTCATAAGCATTTCAAAATTAGAATTTTATATGTAAATTATTTTCAACTCAATTTTCTGTTAGTTGGAAACAGGCATAGTAAAGAATCCAAATGTGTCACCAGTGACTTATTGTATAGCAGTTCTTTTCCCCCTTTTCTCTTAAAAAAATAAGAATACAAATGGACATACATACAATCCTATTTTATGTTACTTTATATGTAAACCTCTTAATGTGTTGGAGGAAAATCAAAAAGATTAAGGAGTATTAGAGGTCAGTACTATTTAACACACTCAAAATTAGTTTGATCCTGTGAAAAAATATTGATGACAAGCATCAAATCAAATTAGGCATTCTTTTGATGTTGAAGCCTCCTTATGGGGTTTTAGGATAAAGGCAAATTTGCTGGTTTCTATCTTTAGTGTAATCCTGAGCTAGTTGTACTTGAATTTGTGTGTTATAGGAAAATGTAATCATGAATTTAAAGCAAGAGCCTTACTCTGAAAGTAGCAGGTATTGAAGTAAAGTATGCTGAATGAATATTTCATGGTTGAGATGCAAATCACATTTCATTTAGACAAGAAATTAGTTTCTGAGAATTGGGTACATGGGGTGAACTGTAAGGAAATTAGGATTCATTGAAACACATAGAGCAGTCTGACTGTACAGTCTATGGGAAATAAGGTTCATGATTATTCTAGGCCACTGGAACTGTTTCAGCCTTAAGGAATTATAGCTGATAGAACAGGGAGAATTAAGACTACACAATGTTTCCCTCTTGATATTTTGAGAAATAAGCTATCAATTAGAAGTTCAAGAATAGAAATAATTTTTGGAACATGAAAGTACTGTTGCAAGTTCACTCTTTCCTAGTTCCTAAAACTGCCATAGGCTTCTGATGCTTGTCCACATTATGGTGAATTTAGTAACAAAGTACACCTGTGTGTCTCTTGTGTAAAGTAATTCTTAATAATCTTCTCTTTGTGCATTTAGCACTGCTTCTTGGTAGCCTCTTCCTCTTCCTTGTCCTCTTCCTCCTGTCTCTTTAAATATTTTCAGTAAGATGATAAGAATGAGGTGTTTCACAAGGAAGGAGTGACAATTAAAAATGTAATTTGACTTTATATTTAAACTCAGCCTAGATGTTCTGCTGTATGCCTGTGTTAAATTTAACATAAAAGGCTAAGGTTAATGAGACATATACTTCTATCACAGCTGTTTCAGCCAGCTCTAGAATAGAATCTACACCAAGCCAGATATAGCAGACTTTTGGGAGAAGGAATGTAAATATGAAAAGCAGTTGGCTGACAGAATATATTTGTAGTGTATCAGCATCATCCTCTTTTATCCATGTGGTCCTACCTTTCAGAAATAAAGCTTTTCTGTTACTTCAGTGTCTAATCCTGTCTCTATCTTTGCATTTCTAAGTTTTGGGCACTGTATTTGGGAGATCTTTTTGTGACATGACTGTATAGTAATTCAGATCACTTGGCAATACATTTAATGTCAAGTAATAATATAGATATAGTGTCTTTACCAGTTTGAGGTCAATTATTTTGATAAATAGAAATAGTAATTTTACGTAAGTCTTCTGTTACAAAATGAATGTTCTTACTTTTTTGAAAGTAAATTAATTGCTTGCAGTTCTTTTCAGGTTTTCTTTATTTCTGTATGAGCATGCTTACAAATCAGAACTCTAGTCTGACAAATTTCTTACCCTCCAATCTCCCTGCAGCTGGAGCTGGCAGTAGGAATCAACATACTAAGTACAGTGCTGCATCTTTTAAGAGTTAAGTACATAAACTCATACTTTTTAAGACTTCAGTCCATGTGGTGACTGTAAGAATGATGGGCAGAGTGTCATTTAAAAAAAATCAACATTAAATAAAACATCTTTATTACTCCAAGTCATAGATCTAGTTCAAAGTGTCTTCTTGTATGACCATTAGAATTTCTGTCTCTTTATTGCTAAGCAGCTTTTCATGAATTTTCAATTTTGTAGTTTACTATAACTATGAAGGGAGGAAATTAAAATTAGGAAATACTCATAAGGCAAAATGAATTCTCCCATTCCACCTTCCTTCAAATTTAAGGACACTGCAATTTATTCTTACCCAACACTTAGCAAAAAGCTGCTCCTATTTAATCTTTGTAATCCTGGCTTTGAAGCTGCTGCTACTTTGTAATTTTCTTTACGAGTGGCAATCACAGCAGTGGTTTTGATTAAATGATTACCCATAGGCCTGCTCTTAAATGAAATGACAGATGTACTCCGTTAAGATATAAGTAAATGCTGTGAACTAACTTTCTACAGAGTGAGCAAATTCAAAATATCATTATGTGTTATTATTGGGAATTACTTGCAACACAAAGCATAATATGTTACTTTATTTGACTAGTTTTCTTTGCATGGAGGAGCAAGGAAAACCCTAGCTTGACAGAGGTCAGCCTTCCACAGCACTTGTTGCAGGTGTGTCTGCAGAGATGTAAAGTGAGTGGCTGTGTCAACAAGTGCTACCTCAAAGGACTGAAGAGTCTGAACATCTTTTTGCTTTTCTCTGTTGTGCTTTGAAGGGTTCGTTTCCTCTTTGACAGATTTTCCAGAACTATGTGAATCATGTCAAAACTTCTTCCACTATGAGGCTGACAGTTTTCTGAAAGGGAATTCTACAAAATATCAGCATGGGAATATTTAACATTGTGTTTGCTCTTAGGTTTTCTCACTTATTTGCAAGTATTTTTGTGTGCTGAAATATTATTTTCAGTGGCATCCACAATAATATTGGCATAAAATGAAACATTTGCAACTTCAGGAAAATTAGTGAAAAGTTAAGAGTCTCACTGAGTTTTTCCTATGTAACTGTTGTGCAACTTTGAAATTATTCTCTATTTTTCTTGACTTCCCAAAGCAGCTTTTTTCTTCTTTCATGTTAAAAAACAAGCCTGTATTTGAGTATGATTGTTGTTGTTTACAGGTTGCACTCATTGGAAAAGAACAAAGTAAATTGTTTCCCACACCAGTATCTGACACCCGGTGGTACTGATAGAACTAACTTTTCCTGGTATTGTGCTGGATAGGAGCTCTTCAGTTTCATTAAAATGTGCAATTAGCCAGGAGACCAGAGCTTGGATCTGGAATTATGAAGGTATTATTTGGCTAGAGAAAAATAAAAACCAATTCCTCAAATAGTAATTTTTTATCAATTGCATGGAAAATATATTTCCTTGTCTGGTTATGCCATATAAGAATAGAAATGTGCAAAATGCACTCTCCCTCATGGCCTTTGCTACTTGCCTTTACTTCTTTGCTCCTTACTGTTGTGTAGAAATCTATCAGCCTTTAGTAAGAGTATAACTTCTGGAAGTGGGTCAAAGCAAAAGAAACTGAAAGAAAGGCATTGGTAAGAAAAGGCCAAAGGAGGGCAGGATAGCAAGAAACTGAGAGTCAATTTCCTTCACTGAAAAAAACTGCAGACTAAACAAAATCCAAAACAAACTAGAAAGGAAAAATATTAGAGGAAAACAGAGGTCACTAAAATACACCTGATATTTCATCATGGTCAATATTAATATCAATAATATTAACGTCATATTTACATTATAGTAGTGCTCACAGGTCTCAGTTGTGCTGTGTACTTTCAGTATAGATGTTACTCAGTAATTTCTGAAAACTGGTCTCCCACTTGCTCTTGTTGACCAGACTCCCAATTGTTCTTTACTCTTTCCATCCATTTATCATGAAACAGAGAGAACTCCTAATTTCACCCATGATTTGCTTCAGAAAAGCTGCACTGTTTGAAAATGTGTCAGTTTTGAGAACAGTGAAGTCACTCCTTCTCCTTAATGTATCAGTATGGTCTAGATTAGTTTAAATACTTAGAGTAATTGCATTTTTAAAACCTGGATGATTCTGACAGGGATGCTCTAAAGAGAAATTTTTATATGTGATTATCCAATACATCTCAGGAAAGAGCACCCTTCACATGTGGTTATACGCAGTGATCTTTAACCAAGTTTAGTGGCAATAAAAACAACATTTTAAAAGTAGCTTAGGTTTAACACATTAGTATTTTGCTGGAAATTGGCAAGCCTAATGTAAGATATGTAAAGTCCCACATATTTTTGAAAATACTGGCTTTTGGAAGCAAGCACTTTAGGTCACTTTAGGTATGTGTAGCATAGTATGAAGACATGGTGGTGTCTTTAAGTAACAGTGGGACATGCTTGATGGTTAAGTCTTGTTGACAGCTAAGTCTATTCACAAAATCAGAAAACTGCTTAAATTGCTTCTTTTTTTTCTTTTTTTTTTTTTTTTTTTAATCAAGTGTGCAAATTAGTTAAATGTCTCTTGCAATCTCTCCTTACAACAGAAAATAAATTAGGGGGAGCTGCTGCTGCTTCTCAAAAAGTCTTTTTACATAGAAATTAACACAATTAAGTGAGCATACTATTTTGCACGAGAGAGAAAGAAACAAGGAGCAGAATAATCTTTCTCATTATTTCATGTACATGACAGATAAATCTGATTCAGCCCTCATATATAACTTTGTCTACAGGCAAGTATGTCTCAACTTGGAGAACTGCCTGTTTGCCTTTGTAGGTTGGTCTCAGTGTGGGGGATAAATAAAAAAGCTCCAAAATGTGATAGAGTCTTCAATATGTCTGACTTGGTTAAAAAATATGCTGTCAAGGGAGTGTGTCCATAGCAAAACTTTTGAAAAGCCATTTTAATTAGAGAGACTTGCGAATTTTACTTTTTTTGCTGCTCAGTTACTGTTGCCAACTGAGGATTTTTCCAACCTCTTTATAATCAGTTTAAAACCTACGTGTTTTGGATACTGACTAACAACTTCATAACACAATTGCTTTGCATGTGTGTGATGGATTCAAATGTGGTTATACATGACCAGTAAGGTTTCTTCAATATTATGTGGCATTCATTGTACTGCAAATATTTGCACAATGTATAGATTCCTCATTCTACTGTTTCTCAAATCCTTGGCTTTGAAAAGCCAGTGAATTTGCTTTATGAAAATAAAAGTATGCCTATTGATCTGTGACATGTCAATGGGGTAAGAGAATACAGGTAACATGATGAAGTTTATTTTCCTTTTAAAGATACAAACAGTGATTTACACCACTTGAAAGGTGCCTAACTATCTTTTTTCTGGACTAATCTCTCTATCCTACTCCTTATCCTTATAAACAAAATCATAAGTCTGGTAAATGCTTCTTCTGATGCAAGTGTTTAAGAATACACACATAACCACAGCCTTTTGTAAATGATATGTGACAAACATCATTATTTGAGCATGGAAATAGCTCAAATAATTCAAGAACAACACTGAAATGCCAAAAATACCAAAGCAGATTCTTCTTGATGTCCCATGTGGTTTCCAGCATTCTTCTTATATTGTGCTCAGATTCAGGAGCCACAACTTCAGCTCAAGCCTGTTTAAGGCTCTTACTTTGGCACCAGTGTTCATTCTTTCCAGTGATTTGTGGGGAAATCAAGGTTGATGTTCTTACTGTTTGGGGGTTTTGTGGTTTTTTTGGTGTTTCTTTTTTTTTTTTTTTTTTTTTTTTTTTTTTTTTTTTTTTTTGTGTGTGTGTGTGTGTGCTCTCGTGTGTTTTCGTTCAGATTGGTTTCACTGTTTGAGAGTTCTTTTTGGTTTGGCTTGATCTTTTGTGGATGTGATTGAGAATACTCAGAAAATAAATATATGTTACTTCTTCATTTTTGCTATTTTTTCCAGTAAGTACTAGACTAAGAAAAAGTTAGATATTAAAGAAAAAAATAAACATATTTTTAATATATCCTAAAATAAAATATTCTTGTAGGGATTATGAAAGTTTTTATTGTACCTACTTTGTAAAATACAAAAGTAAAAGCATTTGAAACAGGTCTGTGTTTCTGAATTGCAGATTAAGCAAACTGCATATTATTCCTAATATAATGGAAACTCTGTACATTTTACAAATGTAAAAATACATCTGTATTTTTACTTTTATTACTTGATCAAGATATAGAACTACATAAAAATCTATTGAATGGTCAGCTCCTGTTTGAACAACCTATGCCAAATTTTTATTTTTCAGGAACATTAGCAGGTAGAAAGGAAACATTCCCCAGTGACAGTAGGCAGGGAATCTAGGAAGACTTGTTAGGGAGAAAAGCCACTTAGGTTTTTATGTTTGTCTAGACCTGGGTTACTGACTAAACCTACCTATTCACCTGTAGTGAACGCTGGTAGTAAAGTCAGAAAAATAAGCAATAACTTACGACATGACTATTCACATACCACTGTCTAGAATCTTTGTCTTACATCTCATTTCAGTGAAAAGATGTTTTGTATTAGGTGAGCCTACCCAATATCAAATTGTGATCTGGAAATGACGGAAATTGCCTTGTAAGAAAGAGATGCAATTTTTCACAAAAAAACCCGCTCCCTTTTATTCATGGTTTTCTTTGGGAGGCTAATTCCAAACATGAGGCAAGAAAAAGCCTACCTTTGGGCTGTTCAGTTTTGTCTGACTGATTTAAAGGCAGTCACAGAATTACTTTGTTATAACTTCCCCTGTAGACAAGCAGGTTCTTTATGCCACTGTTTCAGTCCAAGGAGCCAAATAATACCTTTTTTATTGCAGTATTTTTAGACATTGGATACATCTGGAAAAATATTCAAGCAGATAATTAGATTGCATTAGCAATGTGTCTGTTGTGGTTTCCCTGATCCCAAAGAAGGCAGCCCTTTATGAAGCACTTGGCCACAGTCTCTGCAAAATCTGCTGTGTAAATTGGCCCACACTAAAGCATGTGGAAAACATTTTTTGGCTGAAACTTGAAACCATTCATGTGGCTTTGAGACAGGGAAGCTCAGCCTGCCAACATCAATAGAACTTTGTACTACAAACCAAAATGGTCATTTAGACATGTGTACTTTCATGCTCGCAAATGCACTGAGGTCAAATATTTTTTAATCTTGGGAATTTTTCCTCTTTATACAGCCTCGTATTTCACGCAGGAAATGAGGCTGAGTACAACAAACACAAATCATTGAGACTGACAGGGCATATTGGGTTCAAAACCCAAGCTTTGACTCTAATTGCTCTCCAAAGGCCTTTGGCTCAAGGTAACTGTTGATTTAGTTCAGCTGTTTCAAATCAGCACTATAAGGTCTTGCTAAGACAAACTGGTTAGGCCACATTACATTTGTACCATTGGATCCCTCGGGTGCAAGTATAACACAGTTAGCATTTTAAAAGATTGCATTTGTCTGTACACTGCAGGCGGCAATTATGAGCAGGAAAATCTTTTGTGAAAGATGGTATGACCTTCCTTTTGGTGAAAGAGTGATAATGGCTTCTTGTGGAGGTAAAAATAATATTTCTATTCAAGGCTCAGAGAGGGACCCCACCTTGTTTCTGATGCACGTCAGTCTTGTCAGAAATTTGTTGCCATTATTTTTGTTTTGCTTTGATTGTGCTTGTTTAGCTAAATAATACATATCTCTAATATGTCTAATTTCTGTTAGTCTCCTGTTGCAAAAATATTGTGCCACCTTCTGAGAGGGGTGAGGTTACAAAAGGAAAGCTACCTTCTCCCTTTATGAATTCAGAAACTGACACTCAATTACATATTTTAGTTTTCTGTATTATTGACTGCTTCTGACATAAACTGGGTCTGACTTTTCAGCAAGGGAAATCCTGGTGGATTACCCAACAGGATATAAATCTGCTTGGTGTATTATATTCTCTTACTGTTCTTAGCAATGTAAGTGCTGAAGTTTGATTTATTCCAGTATATCCGTTTGTCTGTCTACAGTCAGAATTTGCATAGTAAAGATCTAATCCCTGAGAAGGAAAGTACGGTGAACTTATGACAGGTTTAATTCACAAAGCGCTGTTTTACAAGTTAACTCTTCCCAGTCCAGAGGTAGTTCCTGAGTGTCACACAGTGGCTTAATAATCATAGCTAAAGTTAGCTGGCCAGATCAAAGTGCCTTAAACACAGTAGTAAGCTGTAGAAGCAGGAAGGCTCTGAGCCACCTGACACCCTACTAAATAGTCTGCCCCCACTGACTGAGACATGCTGAAACCCATTGATCAGGTGTTGTGGTGCACAAGTCATGCTGTCTACAGCACATTCCCTGTGTATTCCAGGTGAATTGGGAAGGGTTGGGACAGGGTTGGCTGTACTGCCTTCTTGCCAGCTGGGTAATACAGGTGAGCAGGTGATCTGGGGAAAGTCTTAATAATTTTGAGGATACTAAGTATAGGTGTTTACTAATATTTGAGTGTATTTTTTATGTTTCATATGGATTTTGCCTTTAATTAAAGCATTTCTGAAGCTACTTTTGTCCTCATTTTCAATCACAGCCTATATATATATCCTCAAATCTAGTGTTTCTTGGCAAGAACCCCGATGAACACCATCTTCATGGTCTTTAGTTATCAAGAGTTGAGAAGTTATTTTCAGATCCTTTATTGCCTTATCTAAGTAAGGAGTTCAGTTCACTGCTATTTCACAACTTTAATTGCCTGTGTTTTGCCAAAGAGAGATGAGCAGTCCTCCAAGATGAAGTACCTTTTCTGAATCATGGGTTACATTAAGCCTAATCATTCTCAGGTGAGTATGAGCTCGTTTTTTCTGTGCTGCAAACCAGTTAGAAACTTGGTTAGTATAGCAAGTACTGCAGTGGAGCTGATATTCTAGTTTGGATTTGGTAGCATGTCTTGCAGCTTTTAGCTGACCAGAATATAGGCAGGGCAAGTTTATGTTGGCCTGCAAATTGCTGCAGATATGTCCCTAATGGAGATGTATAGGCTGGGTAAGAAACTTGCGCTTTGAATTGTCTGTTGCCTTGGTCCACTGAATAAGAATGTTTCTTCTTTGCTCCATGAAGCATGCTTTTTTCTCTTTTTACATTAAATTTAATTCTATGAAATTACTTTTACACCCACCGTGCTTTCCAGAAGCTGACAATTCCGTGTACCAAATAAAAACCCAAAGCTGCTGGTCCATCTATTCCTATTTTAATTACTTTTTTAATAGAGAAAGGGAGTAGATTGTGGAGAGCTGTAGCCTGTGGCATTTCTCATGTTGGAGAAGTTTGTGGAGAACTACGTCCTGTGAGAGGGATCCCATGCTGGAGAAGGGGATAAACTTCTCTCCCTGACCAGCAGCAGTGATGAACTTACCATAACCCTCATTTCCTGTCTCCTTGAGCTGCTTCAGGGGAAGAAGTAGATATTGAGAAGGAAGGAAGTATGAGAGGAAGGTGTTATTAAGATTTGTTTTACTTCTCATCATCCTGTTCTGACTCCTTTTTTAGTAATAAATTCAGTTAATGTCCCCAATGCAGGGTTATTTTGCCCTTGATGGTATTTGGTGAGTGATTTCTCCTGGTTCCTTGTCTCAAACCATGAAGTCTTTGTTATATTTTCTATCCCCTGTCCAGTTGTAAAAGGGACAGATGGAGTGGTTTTTGCTGGGGTCAACCCACTACAATTGCCAAATGGAGATCCATGTGACAGAGTAACTGGAAAAGACTAAAACCTTTTATGGGTACTCACATATGTGGGTGTCTCTAGCACTCATTATTAAGGCCTTCAAAGCATTCTCTAAACATTGAAGAAAACTTATCCCTTTTCACTGAGGTATTTGGGAATGGTTGCCAATATGAACTCATTAGTTTACAGCCAGATATTCGTTACTTTTTATTGTCTTTTCCTGCTTCTAAAAGGATGGATGTTGTCATGTCTGCTGGCAAAAGTTGACTTTTAATAGTAGTAACTAGAAATACTTTTAGCACAGGTTAGAAAACAAGCAGAGCCCATGTTGGAGAAGTGAAATGTTACAGTTTATGACTTAAATATCCTCATGAAGGACCTTTGCCTACTATATAGCAAAAACTGTATTACAAAGGCTGCAGAGAAGACCACCACACCGTGAATGGGCGCCAGACAGAGGTCCCATCCTGCTCATTGATGTAGAGAAGATGAAGCCATAATGCAGGGTTGGGGGAGAAGAATAAATGCCCAGAGCAGGAGCTGAACTCCTCAGGAGTGGAGAGCGCAGCCCCGGGGCTCTCAGCTGCCAGGCCCGCCCAGCCCTCACACCAAAGGGAGGGAGAGGCTCTGGGTGGGGAACAGGCCCTGCTGAGAGGCCATGGCCGCCCGTCCTGCACTGTGAATGGAGCTCAGCCCTGGCTGTGTGAGGGGAACAGGCCCTGCTGAGAGGCCATGGACACCCATCCTGCACTGTGAATGGAGCTCAGCCCTGGCTGTGTGAGGGGAACAGGCCTTGCTGAGAGGCCATGGCCGCCCGTCCTGCACTGTGAATGGAGCTCAGCTCTGGCTGTGTGAGGGGAACAGGCCCTGCTGAGAGGCCATGGCCGCTCTTCCTGCACTGTGAATGGAGCTCAGCCCTGGCTGAGGGGAACAGGCCCTGCTGAGAGGCCATGGCCGCCCGTCCTGCACTGTGAATGGAGCTCAGCCCTGGCTGTGTGAGGGGAACAGGCCCTGCTGAGAGGCCATGGACACCTGTCCTGCACTGTGAATGGAGCTCAGCCCTGGCTGTGTGAGGGGAACAGGCCCTGCTGAGAGGCCATGGCCGCCCGTCCTGTGCTGTGAATGGAGCTCAGCCCTGGCTGTGAGAGGGGAACAGGCCCTGCTGAGAGGCCATGGCCGCTCTTCCTGCACTGTGAATGGAGCTCAGCCCTGGCTGTGTGAGGGGAACAGGCCCTGCTGAGAGGCCATGGCCGCTCTTCCTGCACTGTGAATGGAGCTCAGCCCTGGCTGTGAGAGGGGAACAGGCCCTGCTGAGAGACCATGGCTGCCTGTCCTGCACTGTGCAGGGAGCTCAGCCCTGGCTGTGTGAGGGGAACAGGCCCTGCTGATAGACCATGGCCGCTCTTCCTGCACTGTGAATGGAGTTCAGCCCTGGCTGTGTGAGGGGAACAGGCCCTGCTGAGAGACCATGGCTGCCTGTCCTGCACTGTGAATGGAGCTCAGCCCTGGCTGTGGGGAACAGGCCCTGCTGAGAGGCCATGGACACCTGTCCTGCACTGTGAATGGAGCTCAGCCCTGGCTGTGTGAGGGGAACAGGCCCTGCTGAGAGGCCATGGCCGCCCGTCCTGCATTGTGAATGGAGCTCAGCCCTGGCTGTGTGAGGGGAACAGGCCCTGCTGAGAGGCCATGGCCACCTGTCCTGCACTGTGAATGGATTCTGCTCTGGAGCCCCTTCGCGCCGGAGAAGCTGCACCCACACCAAGGACACAGGGGTGCCATGGCCTGCCAAAGACCCCAGTGCTCCCCAGACCCTGCACCAGAGCGCTGCAGCGTGATGGAACAGACCCACAGAGCTGCAAGGGACAGTGTCCAACTGGGGCCCTGCAACGGAGACACCTGGGCATTCCCCCCTGCCCAAAATGTGCATTGATCCCTGGATTCTATAGTTTTTGGGGTGGTGGCATTGCACAGTTGAGGTGCAGTGGCAGGGGACCCTCACCACCATGGAGGGAGTGATGAGACATCATTTGAACCCTTGGAAGGGTGGTATGTGTCTATCCCTGTCACTCTCTCTCTGTCCTCCCACCCCCTACGACACTTTTTTTTTTTTTCTATTTTCTTTCACTCTTTCTCTCTTTTGCTCTTTCTCTCTCTTTGCCTCTTTCACTATTAAATAAAATATGTCATTTTTTTTTGGCACCGTGTTCTAACCTTGTCTGGTTTTTAACCATGTCTGTTGGGTGTATTTTGAACCGTTTTGGGTTTGATCCACTTTATTCACAGAGAATTAGTTTCCTCTACTCTTCTGTGTTTAAACCTGATTGTAACACCCCAAACCAGAGAGTGTAGAGGGTCACTGCAGGTCTTTTTAGAAATTAGAGAGTGAAGATAACACTAACATCATGCACAGTTGGAGGATTATGGTAATGAAAACCAGATTCTGGACTGAGGGAAGACCTTACAGTAAATATATGCAGTGTTGTATGCAAAACCATTTTGACACCCTGCTAAAAATTATTTTCATGCCTCTCTCCTTCACTTTATGGGAGAATATATTTGCATTCAATTTATGGAATGATATTACACTGATTCCGATTTGAAAAAGAAAGTGAATATGTTACAATGCCATTAAATATTGAGCATTCTCCAGTCTCACTGGGGAATAGATTCCTGGGTAATATTCTGCAAATATTGACATATCTTCTTTTGCTTGGTGCTTGCCCTTGAAACTAATCTGTTCGTCCTTACTTAATTGTGTAAGATCCCCATTATTAACCATGTTCTTTGTATGGTCCAAATTCACTGATATAAAAATAGTGAATCTGGGACAGGCTTAGCCATTCCATGAGAAAATCATCACATATAAAATATAGCAGAGTAGTACGAATAAGCACTTTCATAAGTCAAATTTTTTTTTCCCCAACAGAATAAAAAAGCAGTAGTTTGCTTTCAGATAATCATACTGAATATTATGCTGAAATAAGTGTAGGATAACAGGAAAAATATATTTGTCATCAGCAGTTTCCTGCATTAACAAAAGCAATGTGTCTTTTATTTAGCAATCAGGTTTGGTGTGACTAGCAAGGAAGCAAAAGCATAAAGAAATACCTTAAGCAGATGATCTTCCAAACACAGTTAGAATGCTGGTGCCCAGCCAAAATGGCCTTTTCAAACACCTCAGAGGTGACAGTTCAGGTTTGAACTTCTCAGCCAAGGCCACTTTGTGGTATGTGTTGGATTTGCAGTTTGTTTTCATCAGTGCCTTTGAGAGAGTCTGAGACCTTGCAACTACTACTAAAAGTGATTCACTGTAGTGCCCCTGCTAACAACAATTTATAAAGCTAGAGGGTTTGCTCTGAAACTATAACTCCTGATTAAAGTGATTTTCTGTCTTGTTTTTATGCTGGTTAGATAATTTTCTGTCTTTGCTGGTGTGTGTCAGTACTGTCTCTCGAGGTATAAAACACTATAGACAAAATGTTAAAACTCATGCACTTTCCTCTTTTGAAAGGTTATTTATCCTTTCCAATTTTTTACCAGCATTTACTTCTTGCTCATGTTTGTTAAGCTTCTTTTCACCTTCTTACAGGCCCTCCTCGAGTATCTTTGCACAGAAAAGTTTGTGTGAAGCACAGAGTTTACCTATACCTATTGATAGTGAAATGATGAGTGGTGCCAAAAGGGAGGGAGAACTTAGGGAGCTGGAAGAGAGAAAAGAAATATTTCTCCAAAGGAAAATTCAAGCCTTGTATCTAACAAGCCCAGACTGTGCTAGATGACAAGCCCAGAGAAATCCTGTCTTTCCCCTAGTTAAAGCTTTTTTTTTTTTTGCACAGCAGTGAAACTGATTGTCACCTTATAACAAGTTATACTTTTCTGAAAAATAATTTAATTCTGAGATTCCTGCTGAAGCTGGGCCAGCCTAATTTTCATGCATTGCAATGGGGAATAATGCTTTTTTCTTTTGTCAGAAAGAAAATGAATGAATGAAATAACATAAGAATGATGGAGGTACTGGGCTTCTTCCCAGGGACCTCACACATCCACATCTTGGCTACACTCTGAGCCTCTTCTCTATGAGAATACACATCTATTGTATTAATAGAAAAGGCTGACCTATAGCTAACAATAAATCACACTAGGCTTTGTGCTTCAAATTGATAACTGTCTGCAGAATGTCATGCTAAAAGCACTGAAATACAGGCTTTATGAATTCATGACTGTGCTTGGTTAGGTATAGTCTCAGTAATGTTGGTTGTGGTTAGTGCTCTCTGGAAGAAGAGTTCTGAATAGTAAAAGCTGCTTTTTTATCACAGGGGAACTATTTTGCTTGAATCTGGCTTATGATAATAGTAAAAATCAGATCTCCAAGGGACATCTCTAAAAGAGAAAATAATCTTAAAAGATGCTTAAACGAATTTACAGCTCTATTGACAATCGAAAGAAATCTTCTCCCCTCTCCCCTTATTTTCCTGCTGTGTATTTTTGGGTTGTCTGAGAACTACAGTTGTGATTGTTATGATCTTTTCAGTCATCATGTTGCTCTGTGTAGGTTTTACAGTTGATAAGACATTGAAAATTTTCTAAGAGATCAAAGTGCTTACCATAATGAGAAAAACGTGCATAATAACAGTTGTATGGCAAGGGTAAGGATTGCCTGAAGCAGAACAAATTTCTACAGATTGCCTGACAATGTAAGAATAATATAGCACTACAATTGTGAGAATTATATTGCTTAATAAATCACTGGTATTATACATCTTACAGTAAAACTTACCATTTTATAAATTACTAAACACATTTTCTTCTTGATTAGCTATTTCATGTTCAGAAAACCTCTTCCTTGAAACTCATTTGAAAGAAAGATCTCAATTTTATTTTAACTCTCAAGATTATTAGAGTAGCAGTGGCAGACCAATACCAGACTTTTACTTTGTTTAGCAATAAAATGTAGTCTCAAGCTCATACTTCTGCCCAGCAGGCACAAGAAAGTTTGTCTGTGCTTTGGGAAGTGCAGACTTGTACCTTACTCTGGTATTGAACAAGGATCGATGAGACTCCAGTTTCATCACTGTAGCGGGTAAGGAATGAATTTCATAGGAAACCTCATAATTACTTGGGTATCCTGAAGTCTTCCAGGAACTTCACCTTCACCTTTACCACTGATTCTCTGGATGTGTAGTGTAGTGTAGGATTTTGCATAGTGTCAACCCAGGAAGGAAGGATAAGAATAATTATTTCCTTAAACTCTATTCCTTTTCCTCCCATTTCTTTCCTTGTTCCTTCCCACGGTACACACAGAATCAAATAAAACCTGTTTGCCTTTGTTTTCCAAGTGGAAAAGAGAGTAAGGCTAAAGCTGCCAAGTCCCGGAGCTTTTACTTAGGTGTTGCTCACTTCAGCTTTTGTTGTGTTTTGTCTGGGTGAGAACTACAAAATTAGCTAGTACACATTTACTGATATAACACATATTAACATCTACAGAATCTGAAATCTATTCATTGGTGAACTCTTCACATTGTGAATGGATGACTTTGTACACTCACTATGAAGGGAACATAAAACTTGAGGTGACTCTGACCTAGTGTGTGATGAGCTGCTGAGGGCTTCTGCTGTTGGAAGAGATCAGAGCCACAAGGAAATGAGGAAGCCACATAGTCACTCAGACATAAAACTGGCATCCAATCAGTACTCTGTCTTCATATTCTTAGTGGTCTTCCACAAGCATGTGCTCTCTTATTTATAAAATACAGGAGTTTAAATCAATTTATGTTGTTACATTATCAGTTATAATTGAGCTTTAAAAAAATACCTGCTGTATTTGCGAAATCCCTACATTTTCAGCTTATCATTGTCCAGCAGAAGTCTCAAATAGCAACATGTAAAATCATTTTATATTTGGCAGCAGGAAGCCAGAGATTTGGTTAGGCTTTTATGTTTGAGATGTGGAAAAGGGGGAGAAAGAGAATTCAGGAGGATAATGTCTGGAGTAGCTTTTTGGCTCTCGCACCTGAAAACTTTCATGTCATTTATAACCGTGTGGCAGGCTGCCTACAAACTGGAGAAGACACTCCCTGCAGTTTGCTTGATATAGAATTTCCAGAGTTGTTCTTCACCACTGCCTGTTAGATAACACTGATACCACTGAAGTCAACGTGGCTTAGTAGTAAAGGACAGATACTTATGCCTGTTTTAAAGCTGAAAGGAAATGAGGCTTTGGAGGATAGTCTGCCATATAATAAGCTCTTGTGTTGATTTATCAAGTTTATAGGGATTTTTCTATTAGTGTTCTGATGATTCTGATTATATAAAGATTTGCCTTTCTCAAAGGGAAAGATTGGCAGTACTGAAAACACTTTTACTTTATAGTTATGATTTTTAATTTTTTTTCATTAATTCAACAAAACTCTTGCCACTGACATCAATGGAAATGGTAGTAAAAATTGCCGAAATAGAGGTTTTATTTTTAACTTAACATGGCTCTTGTCAAGGAAGTGTTTAATCTGTTCAAGAGGAACACACTCTAATAACCTTAGCAGTACAGAAGATTTTAAGACAGAAGTAACTGAAACAAAGGAAAAGAAGACACTAGTTCTGCCAGTTGAGCATAGTTTATTTAAATGGATGTTTTTGTATGCAGAGTGTTACAAAATGAGGTAAAATGAAAGGAATTTAGCTAATTTTATAATTAAGAAGTGTCATCTTGCTTCAGTAGGAAGCAGACATAAAAAAAAATATATTTTGTTTTAAAATAAAGCAGGTATTGAGGTAAGCATTCTAAGTAAAATTTCAGAAAAAAAAAACCTGAATATTTGCAGCAGCAAGAAGAAAAGAAAGTATAACCCTTAGCGGACACTGAAATTACTGCAGTTTGTATTGAATTAGAAGAGAAAAGCATTTCACTAACATAACTTACTAGAAATTTGTTCTGGAATATTTTCATGTTAATTGCATTCTTCTTCTAAATCTATGGTTTAACCCTTTCTTTTCTCCCCTATTTCTCCAAATGCATCATTTTTGTATTTACAGTGTTCAGAAAAAGCTGTCTACAGCTAGAGTGTGCTGGTTTTGTCTTTGGCTATCTTGCATGCAAGTCATTTTGATACTCATATTAAAGTAATAATAATGATTATATCTTAGAATGAAAGGTGCCAAAGAAGCCAAGCCTCAGTACCTGATTATTTACTAGAATAACTTTTATAAACTTTCTATTTTATAAAATAAAGATGTATAGTAGTAGTAGTAGTGGTAGTAGAAGTAGCAGTAGTAGTAGTAGAAGTAGTAGCAGTAGTAGTCTGTAGTAGTAGTAGTAGTAGTAGTAGTAGTAGTAGTAGTAGTAGTAGTAGTAGTAATAGTAGCACCACTTTGAAAAGAAGGCCAGGCATATTTTGGTCTTTTTATCCTTAATTTGGTATGGAAAATAAATTAGTTGACAGCAAAACAATTGTGATTTAAACGAGATGCTAATTTGGAGTCTTAAAAATATGTCTTTTAATTAGATCTGTTTTCTTAACTTGTATATCTATACTTTAGAATCAGGAAAAAAATTGTAAGTGAAATAAAGTCTGTATCTTACTTTCCAATCACAGACTAGTTTTTTATTGAGGAATGCAGCTAGTAAATTGTCATAAGGATGAGCTGTAATGAAAAAAGCTTGAAGCATAGATGTCATAGATGTAAATTTATGAACTGTCTTAGCACCAGGCAATAATAGGCTCACAACAAATCCCTGTATATTGCAATTTCCTCCAGGGAACCTCTCCTACAATCATCAAAAAGCCCTTTCAGGTTCAGTGGACAGAAATACCGTGCTAATACTTTAATTCTACTGTGCAGTAAATCACTGTTAGACCAGACACAGAGTCTAGCAGGTTGTCACCGTGTGGCAGCTGAACCAACAAATATGGGAATGATATAGGTAAGAGGTTTAGGCTCCTGAAAGGTCATAAAGTGTTCTGGGGTGGGAACTTTACACCACAGTTCATGTAGACTTGGAATAAAAACTAAGTCAGTGGTCTTGATATTGACATCAAGTGAAACCATGTTTGTACTGAAAAGTATCCCAGCACATCCCCTACAATTAAACCTGCTAGAAATGTCATGGTTTATTGTCCCACCTGTTTGATTCAACTACTGCCTTTGAGATGATGGCATTTGCAGTTGAAGGCTGGCAGGCTGCAAAGGGATTAGGAAGCAGACACATACAAACACACCCCTCCATCCCCTATCCCTCACTTTTGAGTTTAGTACCTTTCCACCAAGAACAGGAAATCAATACAAGTGGTCTGCAAAACCAGGACTTGACCTAGATATCCAATGGCACTCCAGAGGCCAGAGGCTGAGTTTTGTCACTGCTGATTGATCCCATATAATTAGGGCAGATCACAATGCAACAGGGTCATAAAATATGCTGTTGTGGCATTCTTCATATATACATAAAAGAAATAAATAGGGGAAATAAGACTGGTATTTTCTGTGCTGGAAATATTCTTTTCTTTCAAAGTACATCATCTCTAACTAAAAATTGGTTGTTAGAACTATCTCCTTCTAGATGTATACAAGTCTTGGCATATACTCTCCATAGACTTGCTTTCACATGCCAAAAATGAGAATCTGTGCTTTAAAAAAGAAAAAAAAATCCAGAACAAAACACAACAGAAATATGACGATTTCATGCTATGTCCTTTTAAAACAGTCCAAAAAGGAGTATGAATAAAGCAGCCTGAGAAACCCAGTTTTAAATAGGCATGAATGCTGAAATTCAGAAAGGAGATGGTTCTTAAGTTGTCTTTTTTACTTTGGCCTTTCCGGTGCAGCTGATTAGGCTGAAATTTTAACATAGGTAAGAACATTAGTAAGGCAAGAACTTATGTCAAGATGATATGAAATAGCTTCTGTCAGAGTGTTAGCTGGGTGTCACTGAGACACAATAAAACCCTACTAATTTTAATTTCTTCCCATAGAGTACTCCTAAGATATAATATTTTGTATCTTTTTGTGATCTGTTTCCTTTCTCTTCTTCCTGGCAAAATGGCATTTCCAGAGCAAAAACTTGCTCTCAAGAATCCCTTAAATCTAAGTCGAGTGAGGCCTCGAATTGGTACAAGGTGTTGGCTTTTCCTTACCTACAGTCTGAGTGAGGAGAGTATAATACATTGAAAATGAAATAGACCTGTTCATGTTTTAAAGGTATGTTTTTAACCCCAATTCTATTCAAAAGTAACCCCTTCTTTCTCTAAGAGTACACCTACAGAGATATTGCTGCAAAAATACTTGTGAAGAAGAGAAATACTGGAGAAATTATGCAACCTTTCCACTTATGTATTGTATTCCACAAACTTCTCTAGTGCCTTGGGTAATATTTTGATAGCTCTACTGGGAAAAATGATAACTGTACCTGGTCTCCTGCATTCTCTCCACATGCAGTTATTTTGTACCACCAATATTAAGTGTAAGAAGGGAAATTTCCCAAAGGAATTCATGAGAGAGAATATGTTGGAGCTGGGGACAAAGGCAAAGAAAATGAAAAACCTGATCCTATATCAACACAGTCATAAGTCTGATCAACATTGCAGATAAATTGTAACCTTTTCTGTCATGAAGGAATGTATTGTATGGAGCATAATATGCCCAGGGTTTGTTTCCACCTTGTTTTGTTTTGTTGGTATTTTTTTCAGTCCAATTTGCTGATGAAGGGCATGTTGAGGGTGATGGCTGGAGTAATGAAATGGAAGGTCAGGGTCACAATTCTCTTACATTACTGTCTCTCTTGCAGAAATTCTCACTTTGTCCATTGTTGACAGACCTCTAATGTGTTGCAGAACAATAAATGCTATGTTACTATGAGTGTTAGTTAATGGGAGTGACCTGTGCAGTTCCAATTATGATTGATAGCTCTCCACTTCCTTTATCCTTATTTTAAAGTCCCCTGGACACAGACTGATTAAAGGCAAGGACCCATATGAATTTATGAAATATTTATGGAATTTTGGAAGAACCTTAACATGTATCATTTAAAACAAAAAAATTTCTTGGCTGTCAGTATTTCCTTTTCCTTTCTTTACATCACAAAATCTTTCTTACATTGGGAATATATGCTTAATAATCAAAAATTGATGCTGTGAATTAAAGAATAAATATGTCACTGGATAAAATAAAATAACAACAACAACAGAAAATAAATTAGATCTGTATGATTTTAACTGTTCTTTAATCTGCTTCTGGGCAACAAAAGTGATTTGTGTCAGCCTTTATTGCATTAAACTTTAATTTTCTTCCACAAGAACAGGATTATATAAAGGAGTATTGGATTGCACTCAGCATGGATTAGCTGAGTGGTGTCTTTGCTGCCAAGGACCAAATGGATTTCCTTCCTTTTGTGATTTATATTTTTATTGCTGTTTTTTTTCCCCCTCCTTCTAATTCCCATTACCCGTCTGTTTGCCAGAACTGAGATACCCTCAAGAGGAGCAGAAAGGCAGTCAGAGTTATTGGCTTATTGCATATATTTATGTTCCAAGGATTTTTACTAGCCAACGTCAAAGGCATAAGCTAGCCCTCAGTCATAGAAGCTGATTGCTAATTTAAAACTAAAAAATTAAAAGCTTATTCATTGTAAAAGTGGCATTGCTTTTTCTTTTTTTTTAAAAAAAATAAATATATATGTATAAGATATTTAAACTGTTAAGTTACAGAGGATGGGTTGAGTTTGTAACCAGTAAAGGATGGCAGCCCAAGTGGATAGCAATATTACCTCTTGAGCAGATTCAGCCACACCAAAGGAATTTCAAGTGCAATAAAAGCTTACACATTATACCAAAGCTTACAAAAGCTATAGTTAAAAAGTACAAGTGAAAAGTCTGATTCTTCACTGCAGGGGTGAAGAAGTAGCTGGAGTAGCTGTCATTACACCACCAGAAAAATTAATAATAAATTCCAGAGCACATTTTCTACATATCTGTCATAAAAAAATTTAGTGAGTGACAGTCCAGAAAGCTGAATTGAGATGTGTAACTGCTGAAGCCTGAACTACTGTTTGATCCTGTGCTTAAATGCTTTTTGTGGCAATGCAGATGCAGATTCTACAGTCCAGAACTCAATACACAGTCAAACCTGGCCCAGCTGTTTAGTTTTCTTGTGTGAGGTAAACCTGACATTTTCCTAAATTTAAATATCAAAGAAGCACATTAAAAATTTCAGGTGATTTCTCACTTGGCAATACTGCCTGCTGAATCTGAGTAAAGGATACTTCCACACCATTTCATATTAGAACTGGAACCTGTTGTTATTCTTCAGATTAAACACAAGGAGTCTTTGTTCACGTCTTTTAGTCAGGGATTTAGTTAATTTTCATGGTACACAAAAAGAAAGAGGGGAGATACTATTATATTATCAAAATGAATCTTCATAGTTGTTGCTGTGTTATTTTCTGAAACTGTTGAATTAATTTGCTGACCATTATCCCACTCTTGTTTTATTCTGGTAACTGTAAGATTTCTGAGAGGTAGCTTCCAATTCATTAGTAAGTAGAACCTTTAAGTCATCATGCATTTTTTCGAACAGGCATTTACTGCCTTCAGACTTCTTACAGACACTAGTCTGTCAAATATTAAATCCAAAATGGTATTTCCTACTGCTTCGATCACACCAGAAAGATATACAGGGAGACTCCCTATGGTGATTTTAAAACTTAGTGTTTGCTTGCCTGTTGTGTTTTAACCCCAGTTGGCAATGAGGAATCATGCAGCTGCTCACTCATTACCCCTGTGCCCCTTTCTAGTGGGATGGGGAAGAGAATCAGGGGAAGAAATGCTCTTAGTTTTAGATAAGAACTTAATAATTGAAATAAATTAAAATACTATGGTATTATACCAAGAGCATAATTATAATTATAATTATAGTTATAATTATAATTATAATTATAATTAATTATAATAATAACAACAATAACAACAACAACAACAACAATACTAATACTAATACTAATACTAATACTAATACTAATACAAATACTAATAATAATAATAATAATAAAATAAGAGAGAGGAAGTCACCAAGAGATGTCCAATGCAAGTGCTCAGCAGCCACTGACCAGCCTGTCTCCCAGCAGAAACTCGTATCTCCAATTGGAGGAACTGACTAGTTCCTTCCAGTTTATATACTGGGCATGACATCCAGTTTATATACTGGCCAGTTCAGGTCAGCTGTCCTGCCACCTTCTTGTGCACCTGCTGGTTGGCAGAGCATAGGAAGCTGAAAAGTCCTTGCCTTAAGGTAGCACTACTGAGCAGCTACTAAAATATTAGTGTGTTATTAACATTATTATCATGTTTAATCCAAAACACAACTTTGTACCAGATAATAAAAAGAAAATTAACTGTCTCAACTGAAACCAGAACGCTGTTATTTCTCTTTTATTTGAAGAAACTATTTGTGATAGAAAAAAAAATTGAAATATACAGTACTGTCATTGAAGTCTATTCCTTCCTAATGGAAAAAACCCTACAAGACTGTAAAAGGTGCTCCCTGCTGACTAGCCCACAGTATACCCCACCATGTTCCAGACACAGAGAACAGCGAGCTTGTTTTAGTACATTTTTAGAAGTCTGAAGCAGTGGCTCTGCTTCCAGATGTCTTTCTACAAAGCGGAGCACAAAAATATTATCTAGCTAGTAGACTGCGTGCATCACATGCAGAAAAACTTGTGCACTTAAAGCTCAGAAACAGCCACCCAATAAATGAAGTGCTTGCATTTCTTCCTCTTACCTGGCTAAATTAAAGCAAAATTAATTTATATAGGGATGAAAGGGAGTTCTGAAATACAGTTCTGCTATTGTGAGTAATCACTTCATGTATTTATTATTTTATCATCATATTACATCTGGAATGCACTTGAAATTTACTTATGACTTCTTTGTCCCTACTACTCTCCCTGGGTTATTTTTTCATGATGGTTTTTTTCATGATGCCATGGGAGTTTCTGATTTTTTTTGAAGTCTTTCCAGCTTTCCTAGATACAGTTTTTATATTAGTAATAGATAGAAGAAGCATTTGTGTGTGTGTGTCCATGAAGCATACCATTTTGACTTGGATTTCATATGGAAAACTACAGGTGTCGGACACACTGTTCACTAGCAGATCTAGATCTTTATACAGTGAATCTCAAACCATTCAGTTTTGAAAGATACTGCTGAAATATTAGTTTCTTTCAGTGTTGCCTGCTTTTCATTTCTGCTTGATGACACAGACATGAAAATCTATCAGAAAAGTTTCTTTTAGGATTTCTGACTTAACCTTGCAGATCAAAAAAGTTTGGTCAAAAATATGGTGCTAATGAGAATTAGCCTGTCCTTACAACATAAAGGAAAAATTCTCAGGGGAGCTTGTAATTCAAAACAAACAAAAGTGTTAACGAACTATTTTTTTCATTTGAGGAAGATTTAACTTTGCTGCAATCTGACTGAAATATGGAGGAAACTCTAGTTGTATCATCCCTGTTCATTAGCCTAACTCAAGTCAAGCCTGTCAGTGGCTGAGTAAATTGGAGGCACACCTATGTACATATTAATCTGTTACAAACAAGCCTTTGCTTTTCATTCTATCTCTGTGCTCTCCAAATTGGATTCCTTAAGACTTAGGCTATGATAATGCTGGTGGTTTAGACAGTGACTGTCAATCACAGCAGGCCACTGCTGAAAATGTTTATATATATATATATATATATATGTATATATATGTATGGGTTTATATATATATACATGGGTTAGCTTTGCAATGCTTTAGGTGTTCAAACTCACTAAATACTTAATTTCTCGAACAGTTTTTCACACCACAATAAATTCTGATTAACTTACTTTTGGACATGGAAAAGTCTTTTCAGTGATGGTTTAGGGATACTTTAGGCTCTTATAACACAGGTCTTTTAAAAACAGTAGAAGAAGTACCTCTAAGTTTTAGTCCAATATATCATGAAGCAAAATATGAACAATGTATTCTTGGTACATGTTGATACCGAGCATCTATTAGTGGCTCCTTTCCATCAGTGCTATATTGGATACAGCTCTGTTGTATGCATACAATAAAGCCAACTTTATGATGGGGCAAATGATTAAACTATCATTATCCTATTTTCCATACGCATATACAACTACTGTGATGCACTATGGTGGCTGGTACTCTGTTTTTCAGGCACTAAAAACAGTATAATTTAATTAATTTTTCCTAATAAAAAAAAAAGCTCATGGGAACTTTGGAGGTGATTCAGTACAGGGTCACAAGATAGATCCAAAGAACAGAAAAAATACTTTACAGAAAGAAATTTAGAAAAAGAAAGAATTCTGTGTTTTAATTCATCAGAATGACAACTGAATGTTAATTTAATACTACTTTGTAATTATTTGCATGGGGAAAAATACACAGTAATGCCTCTCACTTCTTTTACACAGTGGCCATAATGAGTCAAATAAGCCAAAGGAAAAAATCTAAACAGAACCATACTGGATATGAGGGAGTAAATTTTCAAGAGCTTAATGGTCTTTGAAATAAAAAGCAAAGCATTCTTCCAGGATTCTTTCTGGTCTGAAATTAAGAGAACATTCTGAAAGAAATAGTTCAGTTACTCAATCATAAATTGCTTGACTTGAAGGAGGTATTACTGACTAAAAAGATATCACGTGGCTTGAAAATTATATACACATATATAGCCATTTATATTTAAATCTGTTTAAATTAATTCAACTATTTAATATTTTGAAATTTTTAGAATCTTTGTTATCCTGAGTGCTTTCCTTCTGTCCTATCACATATAGAAATCTGACTTGGTCAACTGGACTTGTGCCACTGTACTGTCACATAGATCTGAAGGAAAAATAAATTAAAACCTCTAAAAGAAGGTTGCTATTTCCAATTTTTGTTTCAATTTTGTCTCCCTGGAGGACCTGCATCCTGGTGCAAATGTGGTAGCTGTGTTTCACAGCACTAACACCACAGCAGTACACTTTCACAGCACCATGACCTGACTTGGCAGGTCAGCAAATGAGAAAGGGAATAGAAATTAACTGCTTTTCTGAGCTCATTTTTCAGGCATCTTGATTTGTTTTGGTGCAGATTTTCCTCATATCAGAGGTTTTACCTTCATATTCTTTCATTAAATCTATTACTGGCTGCAAAACATTCACAGCTGATTGTGGAAAGAATACCTGGTAAGGATATCAGTCTACTGAATTTATGATTTCTATAAGTTTATATTTTTGGATATTCAAAATACATGTATATATAATGTGCATATATCAAGGCTGTTGATAATTTAAATCAGTTCTGCAGATGACCTGAGTGCCATCCTTATTTCACATAAAAACCTGCTCAGGATTTCACTACCCATTCTTCATGACAAGTATGAAAATATTAGATGTCCTTGTGGTGAGTAATTTCCTAAAATAAGTCTAGATTTTACTTTTATTTTCTCTCAGAGTTAATCTAGTCTCCAGTATTTCTCTTTGTAAAGCAGTAAAAGAGGTTTTGGTGTATTTTTGTGATATTATGGTGTAGAGGTATATAAAATCACAAGTTCCTGTGAAAGAAGCATTTAAACTTCACCTTAAAAATGGGATGAAATGGAACTTAAAATTTGATTGTATTTCCAGGGCTAGCTTAGAGGTTTTTTTGGTAAATCTAAGGTAGTTTTGACACTGAGCATTCTAATATGTGCCATAGAGTTCTGTTTCTGAAAAGATTTGGGAGAGATAAAAGCCAGAATTAGAAAAAAACTTGCCTTCCACTGATTCCTTAATTTTATTGGTTTGTTAGAAGGGGTACAGAAAAAAAAACTCTCCAAAATATAACAAAAAGCTCAAAATTCATATGCCTTATGCACCATAACT
Source organism: Oenanthe melanoleuca (assembly GCF_029582105.1). Lineage (NCBI taxonomy): Eukaryota > Metazoa > Chordata > Aves > Passeriformes > Muscicapidae > Oenanthe > Oenanthe melanoleuca. The sequence continues at coordinate 40,833,647 of NC_079362.1, forward strand.
GAACTGTAAATTGTAGTTTTTGTTTGGGGTTTCTTTCCCCCTTTAAAATGAAAAAACATTTGTTGTCTGTTTTGGTTTATCAGTTTTCCATTGTCAATCTGTTCTAGGAAAAGACAAAATCATTCAGTCTGTGGCCCAATTTGATTCAGTATCCCCCTGTGAAAGAGCCATTTGTTTACACTGAGAATGAAGAATCAGGTATATGAGGAGATACTGGAATTCTGCCATATGTTGTAACATATGGGTAATTTTCACTATGTTAAATCCATGTGAAGGAGGAGACCCTTGTGGACAAATGTACTGCATTTTCCTGTCTTGAACCCTTAGTAAGAATACTTAGCAATTTCATACCATGCAAAAGAATTAACTAACCTTCACCAGACCAGAGATTTTGTAAATATTAATACAGAAAATCCAGCTTAAAAATAGCGACAGTAAGGCACCAAGTGAGTGTAGAGCTGTTCTGATCTTGGTAATTAAGACATGAGAGCCCCTGCTCTTCTCTGTGTTTTGCAGCAAATGCTGTAACCAGCCAATTTCACATATATATGTAACAAGCTTAGAAATATGTACATATCTCTGTACAAATTGCAAAAAATTATCTTTGCTCACATTGGTAGTGACAAAGAAATAAAACTTTCTCTGATTTCTAAAATGTAGAGAAATATAGAGAAATACATGTTTTATATTATGAGATATGACACACAGAGATACAATTCAGTGGGAGCTACTGTAAGTTAGATGAAGGACAGTTTTTACTCTTATTTCTGCAGCTTGCTACCTGATGCTGCATTGGTGGAATCACATTTACATTTGCATAACTGTACTGGTTCTGTATTTGAGGAGTGGAATTAAGAGACATGGTAAGAAAAATAATCAAAAATGGGAGCATAAAAAAGCAATCAGCTTCTTGCTCCCCTTATCACTCTCCACTCCACACATTCCTCTTCAAATTTGTGGTTGTACACATCCCTTTACCTTATTCCTTAATCTTGAATGTTATTTTGAATCATCTCCAAGAAACATGTTATTATGGAGATAGAATCTTTTCTAAATGCTATCCTACTAATGTTTCAGTATGACTTCACATAGTACTTCTAGGTGACTTCCTGTGACTTACATTCACGGCTATAGAAATAAAACCCAGTCTTCTGGAGCCATTTTCTGTGGGAGCCCAGAGTATTCCTCTGGCTTCCCTGGAAGGTTTAAGACCCCCCTGGTGGGGTCCCCAAAGACCCTCAAATGAGACCCAGGTGTCTCAGGGGCTGGATTTAGCTTCTTGGAACAATTTACCCACATGGAGAGAAGAAATGCAAGCTGCAAAATAAATAGAGTGTAAATTAGACTGTTAGAATGTAGAATTAGCAGATATCTAGAATGTTTGTGATAAGGGACACGTGGCCAACATGGAGAATTTGGGATGTGGATACCTCTTCCTCCTTCTCTGTGTCATCCATGCTGGGTGACATGCTGGCACTTTTAGATTGGATGAGGACAGATCTGGACCATGTAACAAGATTGTATTGTATTGGGGGTCATTTGTAAATACCTAGTACGTAATTTAGAATATCAAAGATAAGTCCTGCCTTTCTCAGGCAGATTCTGCCTTGGACGTCTGGCGAGCAGACCGCTGTTAGCTGGACAAAGCATTCCTGAGATAAGGAACAATAAACAACCATGAAAACCTCATGCAGTCTCTCATCGGCGGGCATTGGAAAGAACTGGGTTCCAAACAACCTGCATGTCATGTCCTCCTGAGGTGATCTCAGGTCTAAGGAGAAACCTCAGGCTGTGACATTTTCCTTTGAATTCTTAGCTGTTTTGTTTGCCTTTTCTTTACTCTGATCATTGAACCTATAAAACTGATAATGTTTTTGGGGGTTTTAGGGGGTTTTTTGATTTTTTTTTTAACTGGCATACTGGGCTTTCTTTTTGATTTTATTTTATTTTGTTGCAAAGCAAGAAAGTTTAATTCTAAGAGTTCTCAAAATCCTAACAAAATCTCAGCTACAAGGAGAAGTTTCAGAAATATTCTTTAACCTTTTTTACATAAAGTATCAATGAGAATGTATTTATTTTCACTTCCAAAGAGGTTTAAATATATTCTCATTTCATGTTGTATGTATACGTAGCATGATTTTGTACAGTGATAATCTAAAGTAAAAAACCCAGAAGATCTGTGTCAGACTGATTTTAGACCGACCCTAGTCCCACAAATATAATTCTGTAAGTAATATTGAAAAGGCCTGTAGTTTTTGTGAAGTCAGTTGAATCTCTTGAACTATATTTGAAGCTCATGTAAAGTCTTTGAAAGTGAATGATTGTAAATCCTTTTCTGTAGTATCAGAATTGGCCTACTATTTGTAACAGAAAGAAAGCAGGCTAGATGGATACTTTGGGTACAAGAGGCAAATAATAATGATAATAATAATAATAATTCATTTAGGCACTCATGTCCAAAAGTCATACAAAGTGATATAGGGCATTTTACTTAGTGTAGTTTATATCATTAGGTGCTATAACATTAAAGTCCTTTGTAACAGAAAACAGTCAAAGTTTAAAATTCAAATATAATACTTAGGTGTGTTAGGTTTTAAGAAGAGTGATGGTACTGAGCAACTCTCTTAGTTTTGTTTTATTTTATTTAAATGTGGCTGTTTTCTGGGTAAAACTCACAATTTATCATGGTATGCTTAAATTGGAGAGCCTGATGTTGACATTAATTCATTGCAGTGCAAGCATTCAGTGTTATTGTACATATGTTATAGCATATGGCAGTATTTCATTCCTCATCTACTTCTTATGCTCTGTCCTCAGAGTCACTAAAAGTCTGTCCCACGAGATGACTTTTTGTTAAATTAGGTCAGCAACTGAAGTAGAACATGTGTCAACTCCTCTGCTGAGAAATACGGCTGTGTTAACACTTGAAAATGATCTTTTCTTCAACTGTTTCAGGCTGGAAATCTATCAAGAGGTCTTATAGACGTTTCTGACTTCTCTTCAGCTATTCATGAGATATTTTAATTTTTTTGTTATTTCTATATTGACTACCCTGTTGTTTTCAGACATTTAAAGAGTGCTCCTTAGATGTCTGTGGGCAGAGCAAAATTCATCTCTGTGAAGCTCTGTAGTGGTATGTAGGCTACTCATACTCATACTCATACTCATACTCATACTCATACTCATACTCATACTCATACTCATACTCATACTCATACTCATACTCAGTTAATGCCTAGGCTGAGTAGGATATTGGTAGTAGAAGAATGCTTTTGCATAAATTTCTCTCCACAGGCTCTGGATTGCTTTGCTGTATCCCATTTCACTTTACTCACAGCGACACATTTCCCTGAGGGGAGAAAAGCTAACATAGCACAGATTGGTGTATGCAGGGTATATCTGCAGGACGTGATCTTGCTCCAGCACTCTGAACAGAAAGAAATTTTACTCCCATTTCTTGACCAGCAGTTCCATTCCCACTGCCTTTCTGATAGCCATGATTTTATAAAACTTTATAATAGCCTTTTCAGGCTTTTGCATCCTTTTCAGACTGATGAGTATACACCTATTTAATTGTTCTTCCATGCTACAGGCTTGATAAGCTTTCTTTCTGTCTTTGAATGTTTTCCAGGTCTTCTATTCACTTTTTGAAATGTTAAGTTTCATACCCCATGGTGTTCAAGAGGCAGAGGTACCATAGATTGATACAGTAGCTTATTTTCTCTGGTTTTTGTTTCCTTTCATTATTTCTTTGCCACTTTTTTTTATAATTTCTAATATTTTATTTACTTTTTTTTTTGTGTGTGTGTGTGTGTGCTACCAAGGACTCAACTAAAATTTTCATGGAAGTATTGATTTTTCTCATAGATCTAATTTCTGAATAGTAGCAGTCAGCTCAAATCAGACTTTACGGCTTGTCAGGTTTAAGTTACGAAATTTAATTTATTCTTCAATGCACAGTTAAGACTTGAATCTATGAATCAGCAATGAACAGAAGTTTCCATACTGTTCTGACCTTTTTTTTTCATTCTTTAATATCTCAGTGTGGATTTTCTGATCCTATTGTCTGAAATACAGAAGTGACAGTTTTAGCTGCTTTTCCTCCAGAAAGATGACTTGTACAGAAATGGATGTAGAAAGGCTTCTGAAATAAAGATAGAGCATCTTAGAAGACTGGAATACTCTGGCTTGTTTATTCTAAAAGAGGCATGATTGCTCTCCACAAGAACATTTTGAGGTCAAACACCTAGGAGGGAGCTCCTGCCAAGCTAAAGGTCAGATAAAGGTGAACATCAGCATAAACCCAAATTTGTGTCAGCAGTCCATGAATAGATTTTGGGCAGGATTCAGACAACTGCTAACTTTATTGCTACTGGGTTACCAGTGAAAATAGTGAGAAGAAAAGGAAAAATCCTGTTTTCACTATGTGCTTTAGAAGTGGAAGTGGAAGAAAGGTGTTACTCATATGCTTCTTGAAGAAGAAGAAAACCAGGTCTTGCATAACAATCTCTAGCCCTGTCTTCTACTCACATTAGTAGAAAGATGACATTTGTTATCTTTTCAACAGAAAAGGGAGAAGAAAAAAAAGCCCCAAACTCAGCAACTTTGCCCAAACAATTCAAGCGGCTTTGGCCCTTTTATTCAAACATACATGACCAAACATAACATTTCCAGTAACCCTATGTGCGTCAAAAAAATACAAGTTATAACTAAATCTTTGTTCATACTTCCCGATCCATTGTTTATCTTAGAAAGTAAACACTACACACTTTACGGATGCCAAATTTGTCAAATGGGTTTTCCAATGAGTATTGTCCCTTGGATGCATGGAATATTTACTAAAAATATGATTTCTGTTTACTATTTCTGATATCTTGACTGTCACTTGCATTTGAACACTCCCTAGTAAAAGTACAACTCGATAAGAGACAGAAGGAAAGAGAAGAGATGAATTTGTGCATTCTGAGTGTTGTTATTATTGATAGTAACATACCTGGGTGACTGAAATGTAGAATGCATTATGTTTCCTGAAACAAGCCTTGGATACAGAATGCTGCTTATCTTCACTCTTGTCATTCATTTCTTCCATCCCACCTTCTCCTCTTACCGAGTTCTTAAGAGACAGTTGCATTCCTTCCAAGCACATTTTCTTACCCACATTATATGTTATGCCAGCTCTTTTATTTAGGATTTTTCACACATCCTTCACATCTCCTTTACAGTCTCCAGTCAATAAGTGTTAAGACCTAAATACTCCTTTACACTTCATGGCTATTCCCTTATCACATGCATTTTCTGTTGCCTGAAGGCAGATCTGTACAATTTTTGTTACTGAAATCTGGGTTTTTTTCTTCCCAACCAGATGGAGGATGTGTAAATGTGTCTAAAGACTCAGAATACCATTAACTTGGTTTTTACAGAGCTCTGGGAGACACAATGTCTTTCTGCAGCCTTTTAAACTAGGCTGAAAAAAAAAAAAGTAATAACTCTGCAATACAAGCAAAGCAACTTTAGCACATAATTTTGTCTCTCATAGCTCAGACTGCAGGGAAGAAAAGATGCCCTTCTGATGCTGTGCATTAATCTTTTGCTCTTTGGAAAACAGCACAATCCTCAAGTCATACACAAGCTGAATTTACATTATTCCATTAAGTATTGATTGTAATGCTTGAAGCCTTTATTGTTGTAATTTATCAGAGCTTTTTGCACTATGATGGGTAGAAAATAATACTGTTCAGCAACTTCTCATTGTATACTCCACAGCTGATAGGGAAAAAGTGGCCAAGAAGTGTTGTTGCTATCCAGCTTTTTTTAAGTCAGTAGATTCAGAAGAAAAGCTATATTAAGCTAATTTGCTCAATATCTGGTGTTGAGCAAATAATATAAGACACATCCAATCTCTAACTGGACAAAGGTATCTGAATAAGGGTTATTTTACAAGTGTATGGCATTCTCCTAGAGCAGCTCTGTGAGACAAAGTTCATTAAGTGCAAGAAGCTAGAATCTTTTTTTTTTAGGCAGAGTGGTTTTCAATCTTATTTTTATCATGTAGAGCTCATCTAGTTTCCCTGTTTAATTGCAAACTGGAGTTATTGCTCCAGTAAAACATCAGATTAAATTTTTAAAAAGAAATTGAGAATGATCAGCAATATTTAAAAAAAAATCATATGACTGAATGAAAAAGTATATGTGTGTAAAAGAGCCAAGGTTGTTTTCTAAAACATTTCACAGAAGTTTTCTGTTCTCTAAATATGCATTTCACAAACGATGACTTGGAAGATTACAATATTGGAAAACATCTGTGCCAACTCTGTCAAAATATTGCTTCTATATACATGTGTTTATACATCTAAAATAAGTCTGAAGAATGTTACAGAGAAATTCAAACCACCGGTGTAAGTTTCAGCAAGAATCTGGTTGAAATAAATTATTATGTCTACAAAAATTGCATCAAGCTTATTAAAATATTAATTTAATTTCATGTAATAACTTTAAAGACATTGAGACTGCTGTCTACCCCAACTTTTTATAGTTTCACACAGGGTAAAATTTGCCTCTTAGCTGAAGGAGGGCAACCTGAACATTGAGTCCATCACTGAGGAGGGACAGAGATACTCAGCTGTCTCATCTTCAGATATTGGCTACTGAAGGACCTGAACACTGCTATTGAACAAACCTGAACAAAGCTATTCAAAACCTCTTTCAGTTTAATTTCTGATGATCTTTGTGCTTGTCAGCATTTCAAGGGGATTCTTGGGTACAGACTGCTCAAGTCTGGTTTGAGGAGTTATTACAGAGCATGTCCTACTACTGAAAAGATACAAAATATACAAAGTATTATCTGGAATGCCTTCACTGTTGGTTAATACTCTGAAACCAGCAAATGAGGTATTTGAATCTGGATTTTGTTGTTTTAATTATTCAGTAAAGTGCTTTAGTGAACATAGAGCAGTTGCTGCTATCTCCACTCTATTTTTTCCTAGAGTTGGGATTACAGAGCTGATAGAGTTGATATGCAGTTCTGCTGTAAAAATTGAAGACTCTGTCATTGGCATAGAGCTGGTTAGATTAGTGGCTGTTGTGAGTCTTTTTGGTAGATATTGGTAACTTGCTGTGTCCTTCAGAAGGAGCCTGAAAATGTAATTCAGAGTTCTGTTAGATTACAGGAAAAGCTTCAGGGTAGTAATGATCACTGCTAAAATGTCAAAGTTATGTTGCAGAGTTGGAGCTTGAGCAACAGCAGAATCACCCAAAGATTCTCATAAACACTGTTTTATTCAGAATTCAGAAATATTTCAAGTTTAATCCTGGGAGGCACATATAGGATGATTCTATATATGCAGTCCTTACAGGCATGATGTACCTCTAAAGTTCTCTGTCATAGCCAATGCCCACAGAAAAGAAAGTTCTTTTGCATACTTACTTTTGTTTTGTATTTATTTCAAGTTAAATACAGATTTTTAATTGGAGTAATGAGAATTTAAAATACTTTGTCTGTTAAAGCTGGATGGACAGTTCAACTAAAACACAACATTTTCATATATCCAACTGGATTTGTACCAGGCCAGAGCACTGAGATCAAAATTTCTAATTTCATGGAGCTGCATGAAAATAGAAGAGAAATCCTACCTTATTTTCCTCTTTGGGTGTCTGGCAGCAGTCCGCCTGAGTGTGTGGAGAGCACTTGGCTAGCACAGCTGACAGTATCAGGCTGTGAAAAGCTTCTGCAGAGGGACTGATGAAATAAAAAACCCAGGCCTTTGATTCACAGCTCTTTATTGGCCAAAATATCTGCCTTCTTGGAAAAGTACATTCTCTGCCATGACAAAAAGTGACAAGGTTGATACTCAGACTGGCAGAAATATTTCTGGGAGAGTGTGCTGGAGCGCCTTCAAGAGTTTCTGCTAACAGCGTGGCCCAGCGTTAATAATGTAGATCATGGCTAAAATTTGAAAGAGAGTTTTCTCCATTATAAAGAATTATATAACTACACATTAATTAATAATTATATATTATTTTTCTGTGGTGCAAGAACTGTGAAAAATGTACTGTTAGAATCTTACGTGACCTTTTAAGACAATGTGAAGAGGAGTGAAAACATCTGTGCACTTTCTAAGAAGCATTGTGTTATAGGTTTATCCACCCACTTGTTCTGAGAAAACCTTAATAATGTGGTAAGTCTCTCATGCCAAAGCTGATCTCTTCAGGATCCTCTGCCCTTGCATAATTTTCAGATTAGAAAGACGGAATTTAATTTGGACTGAGAAGATCACCTAGGGCAATTGAACTCCTCACTGTTTAGTTTTTTTTGAAGACTATCTGTTAAGAAATAGTGTTGAGGGGTGGAACCTCAAGCCAGATAAATGCTTTGGACAAAATTCTAATCAACAACTGCTTCTGGGAAAAAAAAGAAAAGGAACTGGCTGTACTTCCTCTTTTTTCATGTTAATAAATTGTATCTTATTATCACGGTGTATTTCAGGGGAGAGAATAATTGCTTACAGCTTTTTACACATCTATGATAAAATCACCTCTAATTGTACCTTTACTTCATATACAGGCCAACAATTATGAAAAAAGTCAGAAAATCACTCCATAGTCATGCTGCATACTTTATGTTTTATTTAACTGCTTGTGTGCCAGGATGTATCTGAGGTGGAAATGGGGACAATGTCTGACTCAAACCCCATCCTGATGTGTGCAATCTTCATTTTGTGGGACGGAATTTGCAATGGATTCAGTTGCAGACTTTTGTTTGTGGGATGCCTTTGAGACATTTATATATGGAAGGAGGGATAATGGCAGAGTAAGAATAGAAAATGGAGCTTGACTAGAAGTAAAAGGCCTTCCACAGCAGAAAAAATTATCATCCATCTTAGTTATATATTGAAGTTATCTGAAATAATTTATAATATTCTGTGCAGCAAACAGAGTTATCATCTAAAGAGAAAAAAAGAAAAAATATAAGAAGATCACTGAGAGGATAAAATGGAAAAGAAGCTATAAATCTTGTCTTGATAGAGCTGTTTCCCTAAAATTTGTTTTTCAGGGCTTAATTAATGATGATGGTTTGGATTTTTGGGTTGTTCTCTGCAACATAAATTCTGACATTGTATCTCTATCAAGCAGTGACAGAGCCAGATCATCACACTTTTATTTTTTAAAATTAATCCATTGTTTCTGCTAGTCCTTATGAAATTATTTCTTCATTAAGAACAAGAAACAAACAAATCCCCCAAACAAACAGCTGTCTTCCTCTCAGTAATTCTGTTTAATATTTGACGTGTTTTGCTGACTGGTGTATCAATATGGTACCTCATACTTCAATCATTTCAATATTTCAAGAATTCTTATTTTAAATAGCTACCCTAAGATCTCCCTATTAATGCTTTTTACAAACACCTTTGCAAATACCAGGGACTCTACTAGGTTTTCCAGTCACCCTCAGGATATTTTTAATGTATCTCTCAGACAACTCCACTAGTGCAAGCTGACTACAGAACCACCAAATCCTGGATTAGAGCCCAAATCAAAGCAAAGAAAAATGGATGCTAGGCCATTAATTCTCACTAGTGGTCCCACCGTTCTGTACAACCAGTTATGAGAGAAAAGGAGCATTCAGGTATTTTTATGAACCTATGGGTATACATGTTCCAATCTCTCTATACAAATACAGAGGTCAAGAGTAAGTAAATAAGTAAATAAGTAAAAGGAGAATGCTAGAGTTGGGAAATCAATTGTGTTTGTATGTGTAAGAAAATAAAGAAAGTACGAAAATTAAAATATTATGGAGTGAGGATTTGATCATAACTCTGTAGATAAATTCACACTAATAAGTACATGTTGCTCATACTAGCTTGTTTTTTTTTGGAGCCCCTTACTGAAACCCAAGCATGATATAATGCTGAAACATAAAATAATTATTGACATAAAGTTACTTTTACATATGATAAAAGCAGTGTCTGCAATAGATAGGTTTTTTATAAGGTGTTAATAATTGTAATATGAAGGAAGAAAAAGATGTGATAGTACAAGCAGCATCAAAAAGAAGAGGATGCATGCGCAGAGTTCTTTATAGTATTTTAGAAGTCTGGCAAAACAGAACTGAAAAACTCAGATTGAGTGTGTGGAGATGAGCTCTGGGAAGTCTGCCCAAGTTAAGAAACTACTCTGTGAAGTTCCTGGTCAGATGGTGAGGACTATACCTATGCTCAGGCACCTAATGATTCTCTTCACAATTCTGTGGTAGAAACATCTTGATCATTAGGTCCCTGATGTTACTTTAAAGTAAGTTGAAATGGCAGCCAAAATTTCCTAATATTATCTAGACCTTTTCAAAGGTATTTTTACAGTAATCTATATATTAAATGTTTTTAAAATGTTTTCATATCACCAATGCTTTCAGGTTGAGTTTTCACTGCTTTTCATCTTTTGCAGAGAAAAGTTGTGAAAAATGGAAAAAGGAAGCCAAGTTGAGGGCTTCCTAGAACTGAGTTTGCATTCACTCTATATTGTGAGTTAGATATGAACATGACTTAGGATACAACTTGTATACAAGTTGGAAATATTGCAGCTGGAACAAAATTTCATTCCACACCAGTCAGACTTTCATGTTGGCGTCACAATCTGAATCAAATTCAGCAAGAAAACCAACTTCAGTTTGTTGTTGATATAGTACTGATTTGAATGTCCTGATACCCACCTTCTATATTTTTATAGGCAAATCTAGAAAGATTGAAACATGTGTAATGCATTCAATATGGGCTTAGTTCTGTAATTTGTACTGGAGAGAGCAGTGAAGTCTATAGAAAAAGGAAATAGAGTAGAGGTTAGGAGACTGCAGTTTTGGGGTTTGTTTTAACTTTTAATCAAATGTAGTCACTCCCAAAACCATTTTTTCCCCCCAAAGAGCTAGAAAATGGAAAGAAGCGTGTAGTGCCTTCTTGAATAGCTGATATGTTGAAAGGTCTATATTTTCAGAGCAGTATTTTGGAGATTACTGAGAGTTGGAAAGAAGTAGAAAAATAAGAAAGTAATGAAGAAGAAAAGTAGTAACATTAAATACTTTGTTCCTTCTTCCCACATAATTCCTTTTATTTCTTTTGTTCCAATGTTTTCGTAATTTACTCCCCTATTTTCTGACAGGTCTACTAGAATACTTGTTCTAATTTCTGTGAGTCATGTTGGGGTAATTATTTCAGGCTCCAAACATTTTGATGTGGATTTGCACAGTTAATTGCAGGGTTGAGTAACCAACCTACCAGTACTACTATGAATCAGCTGGAAGCATACATGTCAGATTTGATCTCAGATTTATAGCCATATTTGGCCATATATATTCACTATTAAAATGTTTTTGCAATTAATTAGTATTTCTATTTTAATAATATATATGAGGAAAAAATCCTCATATATTTTCCATTCTACCAATCATTTGTCTATACATTCACTTTATGCTTCCTGTCATAAAAGTATGGGAATTCTTTGCATGTGAGGAAGGTAGGACAGGACCTCCTGAAGTCTGAAAGACAATTTAAATGTGTGCTGTTCTCTTAGGCGTTTGGTTTGCATCAAATTTTTCAAAGGAGGTTGGCATATCTCCAATCTTCCCTCTTACTACCTCTGCCTCTTACTCCACCTCTGTCATGCTTCCAAAATGAACACAACCAGTAACAATTACAGTTAACTTACCGTGACTTGGAAAAGACACACACACAGAAACGTATGTGGGATACAAGGAACTAAAGTATTGGAACCTGTCCCTATTCATCTTCTGAGGTGTTTGCAAGGGTATGTTCCAGTTCATGTCCATGTTGTTTTGAAAGAGGTTTTTTTATCTTTTTGCTCCCCATAGACCATAGAATCATAGAACACACTGGGTTGGAAGGAACCCACCAGGATCATTGAGTCTAACTCCTGCTCTCTGACATTGCAGCATATGGCAAAAAAAATTAAAGGCAGGGAAATATTCAGAGCAAATTTGATGGCTCAGAAGCAGAAAGGGGCAAGCTAAAGAGAGATTGAGAAGGTAGATTTAAAATGAGATAAATCAATGGAGAAAAAAAAGCAATGAGAAATTGGATGTTAGGTGTGCGCCAGATTTGTTCTATTATTAATCAACATTCTAGTTTTCTAACAATGTAGATGTTTGCTCTTAACCTGAAATGAAAAAGACCCTTAAAATTTTTCATTTTCATGTAGAAAAATAGCACTGGAAAGTTGATAATTCTGCAGCAGCCCAAGCTGGATAGTTGAACTGACATGAAAAGAAGAATGAATTAAGAGGAAGCTGTAGGTACCTCTGCTTCTTGCACAGACAGTCCACAGCTCTGTTGAGGGGTGGTTGAGCAAACACACAACCCTCACCCTCCCACTCTTCTTACTTATTTGGCTTTTTGCTTCTTTCTTTCTTTTTCCAAAAGGGAAAAAAAAAAAAAAAATTCATGGTTAATTCCAGAGAAAATGGGTCTGGTAGGAAGAAGTAAATATTTTTGGGAAATTTTGATATTGAGAGAGAGATGGAATATAATGCTAATATCCTTTTCTTTGGCTATTTTGTCCTTTACTTCTTAATTCTGGGCCCTAAGGTTATTTTTTAAATTATTTTTTTCTACATAGTAGAAAGGCAAAAGAAATAGTAGGATATATTTTAATGTTTTAATAATAGGAAAGCAATTTGAATTAGAACTGTTGTTGTAGCTGCATTGAGGTCCCATGGGAACACACCAAGGAAGTCATGTGTAGAATGACTCTGACACAGTGATCTGGATTCAAATGCTGTGTTACCTCATTTCAATGAAGAAGAGATTTTGTATGTTAGTTTCTATGCTGCTGGTAGATGGGCCTGCAGAGGCTGGTAGGTTTCACAGCAGCATTATGTCTTGATTTTCTTCTGCAGAGCAGCAGAGGAATGGCAGTGAATTTTCCAAGCTTTTGGAACATGTTCTGTATGAGATTTTATAAATAGCCAGAATAAAAGCATTAAGCGGCTAAAATTCTAAAAAATGTACTAGTAAATAGATGAAACAAACCACTTACTGTTGAAAAATATTGGAATCCTTAAATTTTCACTGTTCAATTCTACACTACTGCCTCTTATTACAATAAAAAATTATACATGTTTTTCTTGAAAACAGAAATTACTTATTATATTGGGGATTCAATTTAACTAAACCACAAGAAAAACAAATACCTTTTAGTTGAAAGTGAGGAAATTCTGTTTTGTACATTTTTATGCAGGCAAGAGATAACTGTATTTGGGAAAGTCTTGAAAATGCTCATGAAATTAGGTAAAATTGTGAGGGAAGGAAATAATTTCTTTCAATATTTGGATCTCTTCTGCCATCAGGGATGACTAGCTTCATGGCTCATATGTCATACAACATTATCTCTTGTATGATGAGAATGCTCCGTATAACATGGTTAGAAGAGTACCTGCAAGCTCTTTGGCACATATTTTGAAAAGACCAAAGGAAATTTCCCTCATTTCTCCCAGCACATTGCAAAATTTTGGCCTTTATCTAGATGCTTGCTCTCAGTTTGCTTGCAAGCACATTAAAAGTAACTGCTTTCCAAAAAATGAGGAAAATTAATTATTTAATATTTGTAAAGCACCATGAGATTCTTATTAAAGATTATGTTGCAAAAGCAGCATATTATTCCCTCCTTCTTCAGGACAAAGATACACATTAGTGGTCCATGAGTAATGCCAAAGATCTCTGGATCTCATGAGAACAGAATCTATTTTTTCTATAATCTATAGCTATAATTATAACTATAATTATATTTATAATTATAGTTATAAATTTATAACTACTATTTATCTTTGTACAAGTGCTCAAAACAATTTGAAAGAGCCTTTCTGCATCTAGTCTAAAGACTGCTTCAGAGGCAAAAACCTGAAAGGGACCACCCTATTCCTTTTTAACACCTTTCGTTTTATCCTATCATGTTTCAGAAATTTCTTGCCTGGCGTTTCTCAAACAATGTGACATTCTTGTTCTTTATATTATTGTAAACACATAATAACTCCTGAAGTAATGTTATGCATACTTGTGATTTAAACTCTCTAGTTTCTGTGCAGCATGGAATCGAAATTTAATATTTTGTCTGATGCAAACAATATGGAAATTGATAAGAGAGTGTAATAATTTCCGTTTAAATGTAAGCCTATGTTTATGTTTAGGCTTTGCAGAAAATGTGTTGATCATCTGTAGAGTTTTAATTTGCAATGATGCTGTTATGAGACACGAGAATGTAGTTTTATTGTGGATTTTAAATGTTCTAATTTATTCATAAACCAGAAGAAGGAGCGGCATGTGAAAAAATTGTGTCATGTTAGGTATTTCCTATACAATAGCAAAGAGTGGAGATGTGGGTTCAGACTCCAAATGAAATGTTACATAATTTTAGGAAAAGGAGGGAGAACTGTTGAGAAAGTGACCTTGCATTTAGAGACTTGGAGCTACACAGGTCAGCCTCAAGGCCCTGTTGAAAGCCTGTTCAGAACCTCATTTTCTTAAGAGCATAACATGAAATTACATTATCAAAAAAATAGTGTTCATCTGAATATATATATTTTTTACCTATGATGAAGTTATTTTATATACATATATAATTTTACAGAGGGCTGTGATCTAGTTGTCATTATCTTGCTTCCCAGAAAGATTAGTCAGCTTATTTTCAAGCACAAAATTTCACTTTTGAGAAAACATACAATGTTTTGTGCTAAATGGCAAGCCTGTATAATTGCTTACTACAGGCATAAGGTATTTTGGAAATTAATAGAGAATGAAATATTAGGTATTTAGTGACTTTTTAGTCAATTAAAGTCAGCTTGACAGTTTCTAGGCAGTATGTTGTTTCAGCTTTCAGAGTACAGAATAAATATAATAGTGGTCCATAAGTAGAAGATAGAGATAAACAGAGATACACATATTTAAATACACATAAAATAACAAATGTAAATATATATAATTTGAATATATAGATAGAAGATAATGAAAACACTTTTTTCTAATATGTTCGTGCTGTGTTATAGAAATATAGAGACGTGCACAAAGGGACTACTTTCAAAAGTAGTTTCAGGACAAGTCATAGAAGAAAACTTTTCTAATCAAGAGGGTGTTTCACATAAGACTTTGTCTGAAATGTCTTGTCTTTCTGGTCTGAAAGTATTCAATCAGAAATTCCTGTAAGATTAATGTAAGAATTTTCCTGGTATAAAACTATAGAAGTTTACTGCACTCCAATATTTCTGCTACATTATGGAACTGATTTTACTGACTTACGAGTGACCCTGTACCATGCTGATTATTTTTTGCATGCTGTATTCTCAGCTTGAGTAAATCAGTTAACATTTACGTTGATGTTATTACCATTATTCTTATTGACTCTTGCTAAGGCCACTGATCTAAGCAAATTGATGTATAGTAACCTTTAAAGTCTGGCACAAGTGTTTTGCAGAAGTGGACAGTAAACTGGAAGGTGCAGTTTCCCATAAGACTTAGATTACTGGTAGTAGAATATTGACCACATCCCTTTTTCTGGTCCTGTAGAGGTCTGTGGTTTTGCCATTCTAGAAATTGTCAACTTTAGACTGAAGCAGACAGAACCTTTTGTGCCTGAGAAAAATCTGAGTTAAGAAGAGCAGATTTAACTAGCCAGCAGATTTTATATTTTGGAGTCCTCTCTACTGGCCGAGAACAGTCATTCAGTCTGCTACACTATTTTTGTGCCTCATTTTTTCTTGATTTTTCTTATAAATTTCCGACTATAAACTGCACTCCCACCACTAGCATTCTTAATACTATAGCATTGTGTAGGGAAAAGATCTTATGTTTAGAAAATATATTTTTGGTAATGGCTTCAAAATGGCAGCATTTTTCAGGTTTGATAATCTGCAAACTGCATTATCTCTACCTTTTTTGCATATTCTGGGAAACGCATCAAAAGCATTCTCCTTTTGTCTGACCATCAAGACCAAATTGAAGTGTAATTAAGTAGTGAAGCACAGTCCAGGAATCTCTCTGTAGAGATAAGAAATTAGAGAGGAAGAGTCACTTCCAGTGTTATTCAGGGAAAAGTTTTATGGATTTATGGAATAGTTGGGATTGGAAGCAAGCTTTTTTACCTTTTGAGGTCATCTAGTCTGATCCCTCTGACATGGTAGGGGTCTCCTTCAGCTGGAAAAATTTGCTCAGAGCTCTGAATGTTACCAGGGATGGAATATCTTCTACCTCTCTTGGCCAGTGTTTCACCACCCTCTTCATAGAAATTTCTTCCTTATACCTGCATCTACCTTACTTCAGTTTAAAGACATCACTCCTCATGCTATGCAACAGGCCATGCTAAAGTATTTATAGGCTCTAGTTCTGTACTGAAAAGGCTCAGAGAAATCTTCCCAGAACCTTCTCTTCTCCAGGCTGAACAACACCAATGCTTTTCCTCATACAACAGATGTTCCATCCCTTCAATCTAATATGCTGCACACCTTTAAAGAATAGTAAGTCTCCTCTTTTTTATTTATTTTTATTTATTTATTTATTTATTTTATTTTGTACACTTGCAGCCTCTTTGATAGTTTTCTATGCTGTGGTCCACCCCCACATGTAGCCTGGAGCAAGATGTACTTTACTCAGAATTAAAAACAAACCTGATCAACATCTTCTCCATAATTTGTCCCCATCTTCTGCAAATAGTTTTAGCAATTTCTGCCTGTCAGAAGCCCCCGAATTTACCACTGGAAATAACACTTCTAGGTGGCAATTGGTATTTGACTGAAAAAACTGCATAAGAGAAGTAACAAACTTTTTTCTTGTTTCTTCTCAATAAATTAAAGGTCACCTTTGAAAGTTGAGGCTCATGATCAGTGAGGAAAT
The DNA here is from genome assembly GCF_029582105.1 of Oenanthe melanoleuca. Lineage (NCBI taxonomy): Eukaryota > Metazoa > Chordata > Aves > Passeriformes > Muscicapidae > Oenanthe > Oenanthe melanoleuca. The sequence continues at coordinate 40,850,527 of NC_079362.1, forward strand.
TCTTGACACGTATTCATCACAATAAAAATGATAATGTGATAAAAGATGTTTTTCTCAATGGACAAGATCCTGGTTGGTGCTAAACAGCTGTAGCTTGTTAGGAAGACAATATTTTGAATATGTCTGCTATAGCTACTTTTTCAAAAATTGTTACGATATGCAATTACAACATCAAAAATATGTGAGATGTAGTAAGATTTACATTTGTGCCACGGAGCTTTGGTACAATTTTCAGAAGCACTTATGAGCTAAAAGCTTCTGGGATTTCTGTTTGACTTAAGTAATTTAGGGTCTTGGAAATTTCACTTTCCCACTATGTTTCAGATGTGGCAATGAAGGACAATGTGGTACATACAGGGGAAAGGTGGATCTGTGAGGATGAAGCACAAATTAATTAGAAGTTCATTAAATGGGCTGTTTGGGTTCATCAGATAAAATACTCAGGTCATAAATGAATTAATCAGTCCTGTATCAGTACACAAGAAACTTTTCTAGTGGAAGCTTTGGATCATCAGTACATGTACTTGCCAAGCAAGTACATTCATGTCTTTATCTCATGATGGACTCTCAGAAGGTGAAAATTCCAAAATTTAGTCTACTGTCATGTTACTATTCCCTACATCCTTCTGAGGATCTGACATGCTTTATAAATGTTAAGTAATCAACTTACATGCTCTCTAAGTAAAGCAATGACCATTAAAATTTTAATCAGGACAGGAACCAAAGCGCACAGTCAAACTGTAGCACTTAGACAATTTCTGAGGCTTCTTTCTAGCCTTACAAGCACACAGAGATGTCCCCAGGGGAGGTCAGCAAGGACACAGGTTCCAGCAAGTACTCAGCTTGTTTAGTAGACAGGTTTTCTTCTGAAATTAGAGTCTGCCTTAACTAAAATACTGATTTTATGTGTGAAATTGATCCTTGCTTATGCCCTGAGTAGCAGCAGTCTTGTCTGCCACAGTGGGGAAGATCATTTTTTTTAGCTCAGAGATTAAATTAATTCACAGATATTAATGAGGTGCTCAGATTCTGACAGTGCTGATGAGGACAGAGGCAGGTTGTGAAGCAGAGCAGGCTGTCAGTGCTGATGCAGCACACCTGCAGGGCCCTCACACCATATCTTTTTGGTAATTAGTGGTGGTGTCTGAAGGGCTTGTGCAGTGACACTGTGCCTGCTCCTTCAGTGTTAGCTCTCAGGGTCCGTGGATCAGCTAGAGCTGTCCTCCTTGAGCACAGTCCTTGAAGGTCTGCCCTGGCTCTCCTTTTAGTTCAGGGGCCTTTCCCAGGGAGAAAGGAGCTGGGTTCATCTCTATGCTGATTTGAAGTTTAATACAAATATTATAAATTAAAGAGTTTTGATTTTTTAATTGCCTTGTTAGGACACATTTTAATTTGGGGAGAATGCACTTTGAAAAATAATTTTAAAATAATGCGTCTTCACCATTGTTGGGGTTTTTTTTGTGTTTTTTGTTTGTTGGGGTTCTTTTTTTTCCCTGTCAAAAAAAAAAACTCTGGGAATAGTTCCAATGTGGGATTTAAACACTTTCTGTATTTCTGCAAAACAAAACCAAAAAAACCACAACCCTATAACCACACTCTCTGCCCCCACAACACAACACCGACATCCTGAAGCTCTTGATTTATTATTAACATCGAGGCTTGCATGATGTAGTTTGGCTCTGACCAAAATGAAATTCCCTCTCTTGCTTCCAAGTGACCAGTTATGTCCTATCAGCATGATAGAGGGAGTGGAGGTAGAGTTTTTAAAGAAGGCAAAATAGTGAATGCAGCTCTGTCTGGTTTGGTTGTACACAATTCTGGCTTTGATGCTTTACTTGTATCTTCAGTTAACACTCTTGGGTTTGTGTCCCAAAAGGTAGCATGGACTCTTTATTTTTAACTGACACGTGCTATCACTCTTGACAAGATGTTGTCAAGAATGGTTATGATAATTTTAACCTAATAGTTGAGTAAAAGGCCTGTGCTGAATAGCAAAACACTTCTGTGGTATAAGAGTGATGATAAAATCACAAATACAGTATGTGAGAAAAAATGCTCCCATCAGATGAAGAAGATAATATTCACAAACTCCAAATACTTATAAATTACTTGAATAATGAGTTGATATGTGATATGAAATCCAGAAAATGAAAACATTTGCCTACTCACTATTACCACCAATTCAGAGGATTTATTCAAACTTCCAGATTTCTAATATTTATGGCAAGTGTCCGGCAAGTGTCCAGCAAGCCTAAGTAGAGTAAGCCTGGGGTGCTCTTGAGATAAATACAAGTAACAGAAGCTGGACATAAACTGTACATTTTACGTCTTTGAAATCATATTCACACATGAATATGATATTTCATCTGCAGAAATACATTTAATGATCACCATGAGTGTGCAGTTCTAACATTTATTATAAATTTCTTCTGAGTTCTTGTTAAGAAAGCATTAACAAAAGAAAAGATCTAAAGAAATACTATTTGACTACTATCTTTACAGCAGACAATTCAGTATTTCCACATTTGCAACTTCCAATCTTTGTAAAAGTGATGTCTATACTGAGAAAATTAATAATGTTAGAAAAGAGGTAACATTGCATGCCATTTTTTCACCTACTGAATATAGAGAATCTGTTCGCACAGAAGGCCTGTGAAGTATGAATGAACTATGAGATGGGACCTGATTAGGACTGAAAATTATCCCTTCTCTGTAGTACTGCTACTGAACTTGGAATTTCCTGCAATCAGAAAGTGGCTAATAGTTTTTCTACATGGGTAGAGCTAGAACTACAGGACAAGGTATTTAGAAAATGTAAAGCTATCCTTATCAGATCAGAGCTACACGAAGGAGAATTTAATATTTGTAATGTTTGTATAGAGATTTATCTCAGAGCCACTTCTTTCATTTATATTATTTCCCAGTCTAATCTAATATTTGTTTGAAATCTTCCTTGTGTTCAATACTTCTTAGAACTGTAATAAATAATCCAATTCAATTTAGAAAATAATAATGTTCTCCTCCAAATTCTAATAATCCTCTGATACAATCTGTCCCAGTTATAGTAACATCTAGTAATTTCCTTTCCTTTTCAATTTCTTCTTCCCAGTTATTTTTTCTTTTCAATTTTTTTTTTTTTTTAGAAGAGGTTCTTTTGTTCCAAGGGTTTGTAAGGGGTTGGCAGGCCTTTCTTGAATTCATGGTTTCATCATATTGTTTTCAATTTCTTTCTGTAGTGTACTAGATATTACTCCTGAAAAATTATTCATAATCACTCATGGATATTAAGTGCTGCCCAGCACAAACTTTTCATTCATTCATTTAAAGATATGTTTAATTGGCATCCTAGTTGCTTCTTCTTGTTCAGTTATCCTATGCAGCACATACAAAAGAGAGCTGTGTGGATTCCTTACCCTTTTCAGGTAGTAGAGGCAGAAGTTGCACAATTTTTAACACATGGATCATAGCAGATTCTCAGTGAAATAAATGTACCTGTTTCATCCTTCAGAGTTTTTTTGCCAGACTAAAGTTAGTATACGGTATTTCTCTGAAAAATCCTGAGTCATTCTTACTGTTGTAATGTTACTTTCTGTCTTAGATACTTTGAAACCCCTGGGGATCAAGTTTAAAGAAGTCAGTCCATCCAAGCTCTGTTTTTTCCTAAGGTTTCACTTACTTTTCATACAAGTTAAGCCCCTTCAACATAATTTACTGAATTCATAGTGAGTAAGTATTGGTATAAATAACTTGATATTTTTATAAGGTACAATCGCCTCAGGGTTGTGGAGAGAAATTAAAGAAAAGAAGTTGACGTAGTTAATATGAAGGGTTCATAAAATGCATATTCTAGCCATGTTGTCTAGTTTTAATATTTTTCTAGTTTCTATCTGCAGTAGTGGTCAATCTCTCAAGCCACTCAGACATGGACTGAGAGCTATCTTAGACCTGTACACTGGGGAGAGATATCAGTCCATGGGATGGTGTCTCCATGGCTGGTGATAGTTAGAGCTTTTTCAGATGTAGATCTTATGTTCCATCTTCAGAGAAGGTATTAAATATCTTAACTCCGTGAGACATGCCACTTAAATGTGTTTTGAAGCAAGGCAAGCTGTATTCTAGCAGTGATGGCTCATACGAGCAGCTCTTTTATAGACATCTGTTATGGTTATTTTAGCTATAAACAAACTTCCCTTTCTATGTGTTTAGCTTTTCAGAATTGCCTTGTAACGTTATGCAGAATGCATGGTTGCTTCTCAGTTGGCTCTGGACCTTGGCTGACTTTTTACTTTACATACCAAGGATGCCAAGCCATGTGCTTCCAATTTATCAGACCTTCCATAGATGTTCTCCATTTTGCTTTATTTACCCTCCTTTCTCTGATGTGGATACAGGTATCTAGCTAGCTTTTGTCATTACATACACAACTTAGGGACTTGTTTCAGGGGTGTGTGGTGGTTGGAAATTTTAGTGCCGTTTCTCCAATTCAAATCTTCTGCTTGTGTTGAATGAATAATCAATTCTGTAGTATAGTGCCTTCTCAGCACAGTGTAAGCATCAAGTAAATATTAACACAGTTTTCATTAGAATAGCTTAAGGGAACTTTTTTACTATAGTAATTACTTTACTAAGAATGTTTTTAATTTTAAAGAGGAAAAAAAAAAGCAAAAGTTTCAGCATAAATTGTAAAACAACATAATATTAAGGGTCTGTGTGGACCTACTCGTTATGTGTGTAGGTGGAATCTGATCTCTACTGATGTATTTTTTAGACTAGTTAAGATGTTTGGAGGCCAAATAATTCTCTAGAAAAAAACAAAAAAACATGTCTTTTTTATGGGCTAGATCTTTTGAAGTGTAAGCTCAGCAGAACTGCTTACAAGGATAGTCACGGACAGCTTAACTTCCCGGCATAATCTTATTCTACAAAGTCAAACAATATTTTTCTTTCCTAAACTAAAGCAAATTTTACTTAATCAAAGTAAATTTTATTTAATATTTCTTTTTGTAGTTAAGAGATAATAAGGAGGTCAGTGATCTGTTCAGCTGAAAAGTTCTTACTCTATTTTGCTGGAGTTTTATGTTCTTTTGCTAGGAGACCTGGTACTGAACTGTAAAATTATTATTATGCTAAGGACACTACTGTTAATGAATAATTAGATTATTATTATGATTTAATTATTATTAAATATAGTTTACAATAACAATTATATAGCAATATAAAAGAATATGCGTTATACTGTCACAGGAGTGTATCCATTCAAATCATGTACCTAGGTCTCAAGCCGGAGAATGTTTGGTTGTTATCCTCAAATATTAAATGTGCTTATGTCTCTCATCATAGAACAAATAGAACATTCAGAATCTGGTCATGACACCTCCATTTCTTGGGGTGTAGAAATATAAATAGGACGTGGTGGTCTAAAAACTACCCGAGGTTTAAAACTTATTTCCAAATATCTCCTCTTCCTGTACAATATTGACTAATCGTAACATAATTTTGCTTTTTGTTCATGGTACATTAGTGACGCATTCATGTATGCATCAGGCTGAGATGACAAAATAAAATATAATAGTCTAATTTTTCAAAAGACCTAACAGCCTCAGGCCTGCATTTTGAATGCAACTGCATATTCAGAGCTCTTGTTGCTGCTTTTGATGATGACTATAAGAGCACGATAGCAGCACCCGAAAAAAGCAGAAATCTCTGAGCTAGCAAAACTAAAAGTGTTGCAGTGATCTATATTGTTGAGGAACTCACACTTGCTTAGGTCTGGAATCATAAGGGTGTATTTATGTTGGCCTATGCCTAGACAATAATTTATAAAACAAAACCAAACCCACAAACAAACAAATAACACCAGAAAACACAAGACCCACCCAAAAATAAGCCATGCCAGAAGTCTCTAGCCTGTACCTACTTAACCCTCATTTAACTGTCTCTGAGTTATTCATTAGACATATGCGAACATTTCCAAAAATGAGTTTGTGCTTTCAGTAGAACTTTTGCAGAATGAACCTGAAAAATATAAATGCACCTTTAACACAGTTTTAAAACAGTTTTCTAAAACATAATAATTTAGTTTGGCTTGTATTTGGTATTCTGATAAAAAGATGTGAAAACATAGTGTATTGCATCTCTCAAGAATTTATCTTTCTTTTCTCTGAAACATTCAAATTATGATCCATGCTCCTCTGAGGCAAAATAAACAGGCCCACAGTTTTAATACTCCTCAGTCTGCTTGCTCTGTAATAATTTAGCTACTCAGTAAATGGAGATTATTTAAGCCTACTCACATGAATATTCTCTTTAGAAAAGCTTTGCTACCATATCACAACTTCAGTGTTGTTGATGTCCTTTACTTCCACCCTTATTTCCAATAGATAACTCATAATTTTAAAAAAACATATACTCTGTCACAGCTGTAAATTGTCAATATTTCTATTGTAGGTCTGCATATACAGCAAAATCCAGTATTTTCATGTTCATTTTCAATGACATATTTAGAGAAAATTGCAAGTTCATGTAGAGTGACTACTGCAACATGATCAGAGAGGAAACATAGCTAGACAAGAGGACAAGTTATGGAAGAATATCTACTTAAAGGTAGCTTCTCAATTTCTCAGAACATTTCATGTCCAAAGAAAGCATAAATGTACTGTTACTCTAAAAGGCTGAAGAATTTTGCTGTAGCTCTTGCATCCCAGAGCAGGTGGCAGAAATCTCAGTGAGGAAAATGGAGTCCTGCACATGGCTTAGATCTGTCACGTCACCCTACAATGTACATGATGATGAACAGGAAATCATGTCTGCAGATCCATATGGCCACAATCTGCCAATTATAGCTGTTGGTGAATCTAACTAAAGCTTGCTAAAAAGGTGACTGCTTCAAAGCCTGTTGTTGCCCAGTCCTTCTGTGCAGCGTGAAAACAAAGGCATCCATGTACACCATGGCATTAAAACTATCATCTCCATGGAAGGAATGAGAATAGGTCTTACATAAGGTCTTCTCCTTATATAGATCTCTCTCTGGGTATACCTTTGACATACTCATGATTATAAAATGGATTAAAATCAGTCATTTTACACAGAACACAACTGTAATTCATTAGGGTTGATGGGATACTTAACAGAAAGTGCTAACCTTTTCCTAAGGTGTCTAGGTAACTTGATATCTTTTTCATTAGCAACATTCCTGGCTCTGAATTTATTTAGATTAATGAATCTGCTCTTGGTTATTTCATGCTAAATCTTTTTATGCACAAGTCTTGACTGGATGCTCTAGTATAAAAACACAGTGCTGCTTTAATATGGGAATTCACAGGGCTTAACTTTAACATTGGAAATATATATTCCAGACAGCCAGAATGAAATCTTAACTAACCATGATGAAAAATAAGATATCACTGAACACTAAAATGTTTAAACAAGGATTGACTATTTAAAATATTGCTGAATTTTGTTTTAGCTACTCAGTTGTGGGCTTATATAAAAAATTCAGTGAGAGTTGCAGTTACAAACACAAAGAACAAGCCCCCAAGCCTTAACCTGCTGCAAATGGTCATTTGAAATACGATTATCTTTTCCAAAGAACTGATGAAACTGAGTTATTTTAATATTTAGAAATTATGGAGAAGGAAAGGAACTTTCTATATCATTAGATTATCATTTAGATGTGCAGTGTTTGACTTCTTTCTTCTACCCATCACCCTTCTCAGCTCTGTTTTGGAAACACTGTTACTTGTGGACTTCTGCCCAGAGCCTCTCATTTAAACCTATAGCAAGTGAAAAAGAGTTTTGGAAATATTCACTGCGCATCAAATTATACTCTGACCCTTATCATTCTTTCTGAAAATGCTTCTGTTTTCTGAATCCATTGCAGGACTCTTTTGTACTGTGTACAGACAGTCAGGTTTGCCTGGAGTTCTCCTTTGGGCTGACAAATGTCATGCTGCAGTGGAGATCTAATCTCATGGAAATGCAAAGAGCATCAATGAATTCTCACCTTGTTGCTCTCTTAAATGGTGGGACATAGAACCCACATCTTCCAGTTTTAGGTCCTCAAAGTTATTTACTGGAGAAGGAAGCTGCAGGAATCTAATATGTGTGCTGTAAATTTGAAACAAACAATTAACAATTGATGAGACACCCCCTGAAAAAAAATTATTTTGGAGATTTACATAACAAACATGAATTACACAAAGCATCTCTGGTCTGTAAATGAACACAAAACCAGATCTCCACTGGCATATGTAGAAACCCTAGTTTCTGGTTAAAACTAGTTTCTGGTTGAATTCAACTATTTGAGTTGTACTCAAAAAACTTGAAAATATTTGATTTTCAAATATTTTATTTTATAGCCCTCTGAAGTGGGAAAGTGGTAACAACTTTTTTCATCTTGTGAGGAGTGAAATGGAAAAAACAAGAAGAGTTCTGCTTCCACATAATTGCAGACCGTTGGTGCAATGAGAAAAATGGAGAATGTAATGTTCCAATAACAAGTTGCGTGCATACAACCTGGGTTAAAACAGTTCAATGCCCTGCCTCTTGAATATTGCTGGATCTGAGGTAGCAGGTTCCACAATACTTGGAGGAGAAAAAGAGCTGGCATCTTTCAGCCATTACTGGCCCCAAAAACTAGCCCAAATTGTTTATTTTATCTGCCTTGATACTGTGACAGCTATCTGGATAAAACCTTGCTATTACTGTGTTCATGTGTGCATTATAATAATGTAGTTCCTTTAATAAACTGTTACAAAAACATACAGAATATCACTAGGATATGATTGCTATTGTCATTACAATGCTTTTTCTGTTATTCGTTATGGAAGACAAACAATTTAGTACTCAACTTTCTCAGGGAAGGAAGCCAAATTAATTACTGAGTAATTACTGATTAGTCAGTTCAAATACTAAGAAATGACTGAAACAGATATGATCCATGATGCACTCACTTATTTGTGTAGTTTTTACTTGTTTGTTTTTTTAAACCATTTCCCAGTTTCATTGATCAGTCATTGTTTATTGTCTTCACCATTCCAGATTCATCTTTGCAAACCCAAAAGGAAATCCCTATTAATTAAAATTATAAAATAAAGAAAAAAGCAAATACTCAACTAATCAGCTGTTTATGACCAGTACCAGATTAGAGTAGCATGCTTTCAAAATCAAATTGAAGGAGAGGAAGGAGCAATTCACGAAGTAGGTAGTAAATCTAACTGACAGAAGATAAACTTCTGCAGCATTGAGGCAATGAAAGTGGTGTTGATCTATATAGCTACAGATGTGGCTCCAGGGTGCAATCTGTCCAGCTGCTCAATATCAGTGCTGCCACATGGGCACTGCAACAGGGAAGATAAATAATAAACCTCTTAGTCAAAGAGATAATACAATTGCCAGCTGCTAATTTTCACACCAAAAGCCTGCTGGTTTCTGTTGTTCGGGAAAGAGAGTACTTTTGTTAGGTATCTGATGAACACAAGTAGAGGAAGAAGGAAGACCTCCTTGTTAACTGTCCTGGGTAAGTAAGGAAGGATTTCAGAATTTCATCTTCTAGCTTGCAGTTGGTTATGCCAAAAAACATGGCTGTGCAGGGAATTCAGATAGAAGTTTGAAGTTTAATCCACTGAAAACAAACTTAAGAAAGCTGTTTACCTTGACATTTTGATTTCTACTTTATGAGCCTGGCAGAACCTCAAGTGCTAGTTCACCAAATCCGGGGTACCAAAGCAGATAAGTCAATTGTCTTTGGTTAACCTAGAGGAAGTCAATACAATGATCTCGATTACAAACCTAAAGCATGTGGAAGATTCACATGGAAGCAGTTAATTTTGGTAGATATGTGATTATTAGTGAACAGATGAGTAATTATCAAAGCTGTTGCTGGCTGCCTCCTGGGGTATCTTAAAAATTTGTGTGGCTGAAATAATTTCAAAATGCTTTTCTGGGGACAGTTGTTCCATATAGCTCCCCTGCAGAAGCATAGAAATCTTAAATCCAGTCATTAAAACTTGAATTAATTGATGCAAATCTTCTAATCTCAGAAGCCAACCATGAAAATATTTTGCCATTTTCTTTTTGTACCTCTTATTGAAGAAAGGAAGAATAAAGCTTTCATATTTTTAAGGAATTTATTGTGCTTAAAAAAATTTTGCATTCTGTGGTTCAGAACAAATCACTGAAAATCTTGCTTTGCTGGTTTATAGGAAATCACATTTGATGGATTACTGGGGTTCATCTAAATAATGTTTCCCCCTTAATTTTGTCCTAGAGAAAGAGATTGAAAAGCTCCCAGTGTAAACTTAGCTAGAATGAATGTGGGCTTTAAAAATTGAATAATAAAATGAAATCCTCTGGCAGGCAGGTGAAAGGATACTGCCTGCAGTACTGTGTTTTCTGATGCCATCCAGTGCGATAATGAATCCATGTCTATGGAAATTGATTCATTAATATTTCATTGAGTCAGCTTTCAGTACAATTCATGAACTGCCCCTAGAAATTCAATAAGTGAATTCAATGAGATGCAGAGCTTAACAAATCTGGAGCAAAAAGTAAAAATACTATGAGTTGGTAATTACTAGAGGAATTTGCTGTGTGAAGTGAATCTTGGCAGCAGCATTTTATGTGTGTATTTTATCTTCAGAAAAGCCTAAACAAAACAGCTACAAATGTGTACACATGTGGACTCAGAGAGTGATACTACAGAACTGTTGAACTGGATAGGGTTCTGTTTAAAAAAAAAAAAAAAATTTAAAAAATGTGTCTTAATATTTTTGCTTGTTTGAAATATAAGACTGGGCTGAATTTGTGTTCTTCAGTGGTAACTGTCTTTATAGTGGTCTCTTGCTACATAACTCTTCAGCCTTGGCAGGTGTACAGCAGAACCCAGTGCACGCATTGTGACACAAACTTCACTTTTCTATCTCCATTGCAAAGTCTGTGGGAAAGACGTTTTACACAGCAACATATAATGAAGCTTGTTATTTTGCTACATTTTGTTCAACTGGAGGATGTGGGACAGATGTGAACATTTAAGCCACCTTGGAAGGATGGATAACCGTTGAATATGGTACATAGCAGAGGTTTTGGGTTATTGCATGCCAACAACTCAATTCACCATGCAGAATTGGCATCAAAGGGACTGATTAGGAAAAGAGATTCAAATTACCTTGTTGACTAAGTAATTGGTCTTTGAGTGTTCCTAAAAAGGGATTGATAAATAATTTTATTTTCGTTTTGTATCAGCGTCTCCAAGACCATGTCTGACTAACCTATATTGATGTCTTTTAATTAAACCATGCTTGATATGCTTATGCTGCAGTGGTGCACACTGAGTTGCATGCTAGACATTCCAGATAAAGTAATTATGCTATTTGTCACTGTCATGATTAATGTGTGACAGCTGTTATGACAGCTGTGCCACTGTTTTGTCACAACACTGTGTTCATCCATAACAAAATTAGGTGTCTCATTCGAAGGTACGCAGTTGCTACTATTTTCCTTAGAAGTAAACAATGAAGAAAACTGAGAAGGAATATTACATGAACTCTGTGACAAATAAGAGAAATGACATCTCTATTTTTTCCTTAAATGATTCTTGCCTGCTTTGGAAAGGCAGATAGCTCACCTTTTGCAAACAAGCTGTCACACAGAGCCAATCCACAACTAATCTAACAAACAAGGGCTTTCTATGTAGAAGGATTGCTTCATGATTTAAATTTACCTTGTCAGGCAAGGCTTTAGATGTTATCTAAATTACCATTGGCTGTAACAGTTGGGAAGAGGGGGTTGGGAAATTTGGAAGAAAGAGCAAAGGTTGTAAATAACAGGGCTGGGGAGGCACATCATCCTCTCCTTTAGCAGTCAGTCAGGCAAAGCGAAACAAATAACCTCCTCTGACACATGCACACCTCTGATTGCTTTAAACTAATTACAGTCAAACTCCAAACTGTATCTTAAACCATCTAATTAAATACTGTTATTAGTATTACCTAATATTCTTTCTTATGAATCACTGAAACCAGATTGTAACAATTAAAGAAAGTGATGTGAAGAGACAGATGGTTAAAAGAAAGCATTGTTTCATTATCCTATAAGTTTTGCTGACATGCCTATTGTGCATGCTGTATAAGTACAGAAAAATATACTTTAGCTTCTGTTCTCTATCACTGAGAAACTCTGAAACATGACTCTTAGAGTAGGAAAGCATGCATTTTGCCAAAAATGAAGATTTGCATTAGAGAGAACATATCTATTTAAATGTAAGAAAAGCTATTTCTTTTTCTTATAAATTCAATTGGAAATTATAAATATGTTTTAATTGTATCCTGTTTTCTCCACAACTTAATTTGGATGAGACATTCATGGTGTATTTCACTGCTCTAAGCTGCTCTCAGATGAAGAAGAGTACCCATGCTGTTAATCGTATTTTATCCCACTATTAGACATTTTATGCATTGCTACTAGACATTTTATGTCAAATGTCAAAGCACTGTGTAGAGCATTTTGCAGCTCAGTACTTGCATCTGAACCAAGTGGACTCTGGAATTATCTGCAAAAATGCATCTTTGTTCCTAACTGGTGAGAGAAGGGACATCAGGGAATTTCTAATTCAGTTCAAAAAATTATTTACTACAAAGACAGATTTTCTTTCCAATGATAATTTCAAGATTATGGAGAGAAAAAGGCTTTTTGTCTGTTGGAAATAAAGAATGCCATAAGTGAATATTATGCCATGGATATATGTATTTATGTTTTGAATGAATGTCTTAATATAATTGCATAAATCTCAGCTAGAGGAGAAAAATAATTCAGTTAAAATCTCTGAGTTTTAAATACTTTTCCACTTCTTGGTAATGCATGTGACATCACTGTAATGTGTTTATGCCACTGGTCATAAACACAGTGGAGCATAAGGGATACATACATAAAGAGAATTTTTTTACAAAATTAAACCACAATCCTAGGTTCATATACTTTGTGTCCTAGTGGTTTTATGTCTACATATAAACTCATATAACAAAAGACAGTCATTGCAGTATTTGCATAGTAAGTGATAAGTAAGAGGTGTGTGCAATCTTCATATGAAGATATAGTTTATAGTTATACTTCTTATTAGTCCTGTTCTAAGGATAAATTTATTTCTTCATCCTCTCAACATTAATTGTAACTGCAGCCAGGAAGAAACTGTTCTGATGAGTATCAGTCTGGAAAATCCAGTATTTTAGATTAACATAATTTAAAACTAAAATTCATCCCCTTCCCACTTTGCCTACAAGTGTTGAACATTTGCTGTAGCAAAGAAAGCTTCCTAAGCTATTCAGTAATATTCAAAAATATAGAATTCTCCTTAAGAGAAAACTCTTTCCATAGTAGAAAAATACAACTCTAAATAACAAAAACACCCTCAAATGAAGCCAGACCAAGCATGAACTTTATTGAGAGAAGCAACTACACTTAATTTTTTTTACACAATGAAGAGATTATTTTTTTAAAGTTTTCTACCTCTAACTCACTAAAGGAAATGTTTTCCCCTTTAGTTTTCCATTAATTCTTTCTCCTTTATTTTCCTCTAAGTCTTGGAAATGGGAAATTAATTTTTACCTAAGCATTTTCAACTCTCCAGAAAGATGATGGAAAGATGATCATGATCAACCCTTTTCCACAAATTTGTTCAAAACTATTGCTTGTTCAAACTATGATCATTACATGTAGGAATTGCTATAGAGATGTGCACCATCCCATATGTAGGAACAAAGAATGTGAATCTTTTTTGCAGACTGTTGCAGAGCTTTCTATGCATATGAAGGGATTTTGAAGCCTTCATTGATAATTGCTGCTTGCAGCCAACCTACCAGTGTGATCCTAGCACAAAGGCAGTAGGACAGATACAGCCATATGAGGTTCAAGGAGGTAATGCATTTGCATAAGATGGGTCAACAGCTGAAGAACAGAACCCATTTCCAGCGACATTTGTCAGTAACATTTTTCATTTATGTTTAAACAATGTTGTCACAAGTGCGTGCTACAAGTTTGCAGATCCAGCTTCCCTCTGACATTTGTGACTGAGCCGTTTCAAACGTTTGAATGTATTCTGAATCATTCTGTTATTATTATGTGTGCACACTGAATATAATGTCTTACTTACCCTTAGGGTGAAGTGGAACAGAAGGTGCAGCATCGGCAGGCAGAACTCTCTGAGCACCCAGCCTGACAGTGTCAGGATTGCTGTCTGAGTCTGACAAAGAGGAAACAGATTTCGCTGCTGTAGGACCAACGTGTTGATTTCTACAAGCATTGGCAGGACTCCTCCTGAGTGTGGTGTGATTACATTCTAACTTACGCTGTTGTCTGCATTTTGTGCACACTGTATACCCCAAAAAGAAAATAAAAAAGTACCTCTTTTCAGAGAGAAGCCCATCTCTGAATATCTTCACTCCTTTTTTTATCATCTTAGGGCAGCACAGAACAAGGGAACTCAACATCTTACAGTGAGTTGATTTTCTGAAGGATGGAATGCTGCCACAGTACTCACTCTTTTGGGAGAGGAAAAGAGAAGACAAGTCTGCATGTGCTATGCTTGGGAACACAGAAGCAATTCTCAAAGATTATTTTAACACTTAACTTTTAGCTGAGGTAGTACACCAAGGCAGAAGTGATGCAAATTATCTTCTTTTTTGCTTGAAATTTTCATCTAATCCATGAAAAAGACTAGAGAAAATCTAAAAAACTATAAGCATATGATGAGAATTAAGAATTTCTGCTGTGCAATCAGTACTAAATGAAATATACTGTCAATTCCAAAAGTAAAATATTTTACTGGTTCAGAACATATATCAGTAAAAAACTATGAGGTTTGAAAATCAAATCACAAATGGACTGAAAATAATAGGCACATTAAAAACATCTTTATCTGATTTTAAAGATATTTTTAAAAACAATGACTCTTTTAACCCCATTTGGGATTAGTTTTTTAGGAGCAAGAGAGTATAACTTGAAGGCATTTAATAGAGGGATGCAATGAGCTGGCTATATTTAACTAGGGACATGTTAAGTCTAGGAAGGAAGTATGAAGGACAGTGATATTTAGAATGGGAAGCAGCCTCTATATATCTTTACGTAGCATTTTTAGTGCTATAAAGGAAACAAACAAAAAATCAGAAAAAAAATAGCCAAATATAATTTTGATAATAATAGTCTGATCACTTAACTACAAAGTTAGATATTTTAATAGAACACGAATGGACACCAAACTAGAAGAATTCATTTTCCTCTGTTTCTCCTTGCTTCAGTTTGCAGACAGCCTTAGACAGCAGGAAGACTGATAGCATGTAGTCCCTGTGTGTTGTTCAGACAAATTTAGAAAAACACACATAACCCAAACTAGAAATACTGTATTTCTGAGGTGAAAAAGTAGAACAGCATCTATGAATTCATCTGCTCAGGGATTAAAATGGATTTTAACAAGCAAACACCATCTCTGATTATTGGATAAAGATTACTAGCCTTTCTCAAATAATATAGGTTACTCTGGTTTCTGCAAGTAGTTTGTTACTGGTAAATCCATTTTACCATCTGGCTAAATATAAGTAAAATAATAAAATCAAGTTATTTGTTGTGTAAAGCAGGAAACTATATATGGCATAAAAACCACAACACAACAGAACAAAAATTCTTGCATATTTTCAGACTATATCAATCAGTAATAAAATATTTTATTTAAGCAATTAAGTAAATAGCCTAAATATCACTTTCATGAGTTCAGAAAGGATAGGATTACATATCAAAGTGCATGCCCTTCATGTTGCAGATATTAGCATTTTAGGTTAGCTGACAGGGAAAATGAGGCCATGAATGGCTGGCACTTACTCTGTGTACCAGTGCAAAAGAGACCAAAGGGCTGCAGAAGTAGGCACCACAAACTGCTTCCCTGAGGTTGTAGGAAATAGCAGCAGTGGAGGGAGGCCCTTAGCAAGCAAATCACAGCACAGTGATCATGCAGAGAAGGAAAAGCATCCTCATGGCTGGCACCCTTAATGAGGAAATTACTGTCTCCTGACCTTGACTTCCTTGAAACCTTGCTGTTTGGAAGTCCTGAATATTTAAAATATTGTCTGTTAAGATCAGAGAAAGGGGTGGGTGCAGCTGGGATATAGGAGAGCCTTGCTTGCTGTAGTGTTTTACTTTTAATAGCTATGGTTTTCTCTTGAACTTCAGCCAGACTTGGGTTAGTTTTTTAGACAATGATGAAGACTGAGGCCTCCAGTACAGACTGATCCTCCACGTGATCATATTGACTGCTTGTTCCTGATCTGATGATTAAACTGATGATGGAGACTTCCTGCTCATGTTGTCCTTGCCTACTCTTACTGGAGACACAGATGCTAATTGTTCTCTGCTGGTTCATTGGTGAAGAGCCATCTTGAGATTTTAACACTAAGAAGTAAAGTCACAGATAACTCCATCGAATAGGCCTAATCTTTTCCCAAGGTTGATGAACATGTACTATAACAAAATATAAACATTTTCAGAGAATTATAGAATATGCTTAGTTGGGAGGGACCCATAAAGACCATCAAGTCCAAACTCCTGCCACTGCATAGGACTGTCCCAAGCAGTCATACCATGTTACCATGGTCCAAATGCTTCTTGAACCTCCCCTCCCACAACTTCAGGCCATTCCCTCAGGTCCTGTCACTGGTCAGCACAGAGAAGAGATCAGTGCCTGTCCCTGCTCTTCCCCTCTCAGTGAAGTTGTACCTGCAGTGAGGTCTGTCCTCAGTCTCCACCAGACTGAACAGAGACCTCAGTCACTCCTCACACAGCTTCCCCTCAAGGCCTTTCACCACCTTTGTACCCTCCTTTGGACACTCTCTGGTAGTTTAATGCCTCTCTCATATTGCAGTGCCCAAACTGCCCCAGCACTGGAGGTGAGGCTGCCCCAGCTCAGAGCAGAGCAGGACAATCCCCTCCCTTGCCCAGCTGTGATGCTGTCCCTGATGCCCCCAGGACAGGGCTGTCCCTCCTGGCTCCAGGGCACTGCTGGCTCAGGTTCAGCTTGCCACTGACCCCCAGGTGCCTTTCCATGGCACTGCTCTCCAGCATCCCATTGCCCAGTCTGTCCATACATCCAGGGTTTCTCCATCCCAGATACAGAATCCAGCACTTTCTGTCATTGAACTCCTCATGGTTGGTGATGCCCAGACCCCTGATTTGTCAAGGTCTCTCTGCAGGGCCTCCCTGCCCTCGAGGGATCAACAGCTCCTCCCAGGTTTGTATCATCTGCAGACTTGCTCAGTGTCCCTTCCAGTCCTGTGTCCAGTCATTTATGAAGATGTTGAAGAGCAGAGGGTCGAGGATGGAGCCCTGTGGAACCCCACCAGTGACAGGTCCCCATTCTGATGTCACCCCATCCTCTGTAACCCTTTGTGCCTGGCCCATGATCCATGATGGGGTTATCCAGCTCTGGGCTGGACATTTTGTCCATAAGGATCCTGTGAGAGGCAGTATTGAAAACTTTACTGGCTTCCCTTGGTCAGCTGGGTGGGTTACCTTGTCATGAAAGGAAACCAGGTTGATAAGCAAGATTTTCTTCTCATTGAAAGACCAATGGCTGTGTTATCTTTCAGATGTTTTTCAATACCTCCCAGAATAATTTTCACCATTTTCCAGTTTTATGCATTGTGGTAGATATGTCTTAAACGCTGTAGACAAGCTGCTTAATTTTATTCATCCTTTTTGTTTCTCCTTGCACAAAAAAAATTAGTTCCTGATGTCATACTAACTTTGAATAGTATGTTCATATTTTCTCACTTAAGGTTAAGCACTGATCTTGTGATTATGTATATGCTAGCCTTTAATACTGTATGTAATTCTGAAAAATAAGACAAATTTGACCCAGAGAGAATGCTTTGTTGATGCACCAGCTTTCTAATACCACATCTAGAACTACTTCCATGGCATGATATTATGTTATGTATTATAGCATAATACACTGAATGATTGCTAAAGAAAATGAAGAGAGTTAGCCAGAAAAGCTAAGGAATCTATTAATTTTAATTATTTATGTATTATTTTTCAAAAACTTCTCAGCAAACCACTAATCTTATCTTAAGGCAGGAGGTGATGAAATGATGAACTACTCTAGACCATAAACTTAATGTGTTGTATATGTGTTAAGGACTACAGAGAGTGAAAGATCAAACACACAACCTATGAAAAGTTCAAAACAAGTACACTTATGTCAATATTTAACCCATGTGAGTTTTCTTGTGATTATCAAAACAATGACCGAAGCCTAATACCACTGCTAGTAATTTTGTCCTAAATTAAAAATCAGCTCTTTATTGTTTTTAATACATAAATAATTTTCTTTGAGATTTGTGACTGTGATGAGCTGTGATGTCCCAATGACTGGCAATGAAGAGCAAGTGTAACACTCTTACATGATTTTTGCTTTTTTGCCCACTTCACAGTACCCAAGCACTTTCAGGCCCATTAATCTGGCCGTTTATTTTCTAATCACCACAATGTAATATATGCCTCTGTAAACATTCTCTAATTTTGTAATTTTGAGCCAAATGTTTTCCTTACATTTTCAAATCCCTTTTCCTTTTCCACCAAAGCCTTGAATAATATTATTTCCTGTGGAATACCCTTTGCCCAGCAGGGGTTGTAACACTGTCACACACTTTTTTGTACCCACTTTTAATGCTCAGGCTGTGTGGCATCCTCCTAGTCTTCTAGGATGCTTTGTGAAAGACTGCCAGTCAGAAATTTGTGTCAATCAAATTTAAATCAATGTCATGACTGTTATGCAACAGTTGCTTCCAAGTTTTGCTTTAATACCTAGGCTTAGTGTTACTGATATTAAATAAAAATTCTTTGCAATGAATTTTAAATGAAGGAAAAGTTCTCACCAGAGATCTGTTAAAAGCAAGCTAACTGTTGTTCTCTTCCCTCCTCCCTGCTCCTTTTTAGAAGAAGGATTTAAATTATATATTAACCATAAAGGTAAACAGAATAAAATGGGCAATTAAATATTAATGGAAGATGTAGTGGAATTGTCCTGTGCAGCACTTAAAATGGCCTGAATGATTGAGCTGTGAATTGCTCTCCCTCAGGTATTGAAAAATTCATCAGCACTATTTAATAAATGTTCGTATTCGTAGCCACTCATGTTTACACTACAGCACTTCCAGGAGAGTGCTTACTAAAGAAAACATTTTAATGGAAGGTGAACTTTCCTGTACAGTGAGTCACCTTAAATTATACAGACTTTGTAGTAGAAGAGACAGAGAAATCTCTGAACAGAAAAATGAGAAATACACAGAACTTAAGAGCATTTTTCTCAAAGAGAGCTGCCCATGAATTGCAAAGGGCTTTCTGAATCCAAAGCTATTTTGAAGCTTTTAAAAATTCATTTTGTTTGCATTTTAAAAATATTTAGCCTTCACTACCCGTGTGAAATCATCTTCCACGCTGACTTGGCCTAAGCACACTGTTATTATTGAAAGGTCACCTGGTTGACCTAAAGGAAGGGAAAGACTGGCAAAACAAAACTTGCATCACAAATCAATCAAGTGTTGAAGTAGTTCTGCTGCAGGTGATACTCTGTAAACTCGATTTGCATATGCAGCGTATTAATGCTATTAAAATATTCATTAACAAATTAATGAATTCACACCAAAACTTTAGAAAACAAACATGAAAATTCTTGAGTGCTTTGTATATTAGCTAGTTAGGTAGTAAGAATATTTGTTCTTTATAGGAGCAATTTTGCCTAGATGTGGTTCAATGGATACTGAATCAACCTGGAGGCAGCACACTTCTCTAAGCCCCTGCCTCAAATTCTCCCATTGCCCCCACTCATGGCACATGGGGAAGAAAGCTACATGCTTCCTGTTTTCTGGAGAGCCACAATGGGCGTGCTCTTAGAAACCCAGTGACTGCAGCATGGTCTGTCTTTGTGCTCTTCTTCAGGGCATGGATCTTTGGCTTTTTAATCAGTTATTTCTATCATTAGTGTGTTCAAGCCTGCAGCTTAGAGGAATGGTGGAGCTGGCCATAGCAGATGTTCAGGAGCCCCACGAGCTCTAGGGCAATGTGACCTATATCTATGCCTATTATTAAGCTACCAAAGGTCCTTCTGACCTTTCTAACCCTCTAGGTTCTGTTTATTTCTTCTCCATACAAAACGTGTGATATCCCATGGCAGCTCAGTTTAGTTCACTCCGGCTGAACTAGGCAAGCACTAGGGAAATTTTCACCACAGTATTTAGCTCCAAGTGAAGTAGTCTCTAATTGTGCTGTGCAGGTTCACACAGTAACTAAGGACTTGTGCTGTCTTGGAAAATGGATGAAGTATAGAAAAATGTAGTGGCTTCTCTGATCAGAATTTGGGTACTGAAGTGACATGGTGGCAAGTTTATACTTCTAATAAAATATGTAAATGATGTATCTATCTGTCAGCCTGGGCTTAGTGAATATTTTCATAAGAGAGACACTGTTGAAAGTTAGCTTGGTTGGAGGCAAGATTTATCTGGGTTGCTCTTCTGGGGAGAAACTCAAGTAAACTTCAGAAATGCTTTCTCTAGCCTGTGCTTTTGGAAGTGAAGGAAGTGAAGTGGAAGGAATTGAAGACAAATTCAGGCATTTCAAAATTCAGACTTGGCTTCTATGAAACATTCTCAGAGGCTAGGAAATGCAAGCAACACCACAAAACAAGGAAAAGCTTATTCTTTTATAGTGCTGAAGGATAAACTTCTCAGCTCAAAGAGCTGCCTAGTGGAGATGTATGAAAAAACAGACAAATCAGCTGTAAGATATCCCATCTCAGTCACTGTCATAGGGAGTGATGCACACACCAACAAAGAAGCAGCAGATGGTTTCGAATATCTCGTGAAACAAAAATAGAAGTCGAAAACGTTTGAACAAATCTGGTTTAATATTTGCAGTTCTCTTAACTGAACCCCTAAAGTGAAGAGTGTTTATAAACTTTATGCATACAAGCTTTTGAAATAATCAAGATTGTTTTATAGCTACTTTAGAAACCTCTTCCACAAAACACCTCATTGAAAAAGAAGTATATACTAAGTCCCTTAATATATGGTGTGGGGAAAAAAAACAAACCCAAAGCTAGTCAAGATTTATTCTTCAGTGGTAGCTGAAAGCAGCACCTGTGAATAGATTGAAATAAAGTATTTCTCAGGGGATTAAAACCAATCCTTTTACAATTCTTTTGGTGGGTTTGTAGAGGTGTTGAAGGGAACTGTATTGCATTGCAGCATGGAGTTGCAGGAAGATGACAGGCAAGTACTGATCTCTTCACTCTTGTGACCAGTGAAAGGAAATGGCATGAAGCTGAGTCAGGGGATGTTGAGGTTGAACACTGGAAAAACATTTTACCTGGATGGTGGTTGAGTTCTGAAACAGACTCCCTGGGGAAGTGGTCACAGCACCAGCCTGACAGAACTCAAGCAGCATTTGGTCAATGCTCTCAGGCACAGGGTGTGACTCTTGGGGTGTTCTATGCAGGGCTGGAAGTTAGACTTGATGATCCTGATGGGTTCCCTCCTGCTCAGCAGATTCTGTGATTCTGTGATTCTATGACCACGTAGTCTCACGTCATGTGCTGTGAGTTCACATGTGATGCAGTATTGTTGATACCTTGGGGAATGAGGGAGAGGGGCAAAAGGCCTAAACCAAAAAATTTTTACACAAAGACCCCTTGTTAAAGACTTTTAGTATTTTTAGTTTACCTCGTGTGTGTACGGGGAAAAAAAGATAATCTGATTCCAGAAGTAGAGCAAATAATGACCTTGTTACATATGTTTTATTTGCAACTAACAACAAAGATAAAGACTTTCACTGGTTTTCATTTGGTGAGTCTGGGAAGAGTTCTTCCTGTTTTATTTGGACAAAATTTAAATGAAAAGTTTGATAAGCATCCTGCCTTTTTTTAACTCATGTATTATTCCCATATTATATTGGAAAACGTCCTCTACTATCTCTAGTAGGCTAAAACATGGAAATTGGGGGTTGAGGTTTTTTTTTGAAAGAAGGATGGAAGGAATTTATAGCAGGCCTTGGCAATAAAGTCAGAACTCTGAAAGCTTTAATAGAAAGGGATTTTAATGACAATTACTATTCTGTGAGAAAGAACTTTCTTGATTTTTTGGTTGGTCACCTGGGAAGCTATAATCAGTAGGTAGATGGATACTGATAGGAATTTTCCAGCCTTGTTTATGGATCAGCTCATTAAATTTTTTTGTCTTTCTTCTTTTCAGGAGCAGGCAACTTGTTTCAGCAGTTTTTGTGAGAGGATCTAGAAACTTCACTTTCACATGACTGAAAAGTTCAGTTTTGTCTCATGGAAAAAGGTGTTACTGTCCCACGAAAGCAAGTTTTTCCAAAAAAAATATTTGGTTGGTTCTGATTTTCTAGGGATTACTTGGTCAGTTCTGCTTTTTGATCTATATGCTGTAGAAGAATAAATCTCTGTCCCCTTTATATTTCATTAGCCCCTCTCAGAAGCAATACCAAAATCACACACAGATTTTGAATACTTGAGCTACGACTGTAAACACTGCATTTTAAATCTAGCTGCTTCAATTTTTCTTGATGAAACAACAGAGTAGTCTTGCTGTCAAAGTGTGTGTGGTATCTGAGAAATGTATTGACTTAAAAAATAGGAAGCACTCAAAGAGCATAATGATGTCTGGCTGCCTGTCTTATTCTAAATGCAATGAAACCATGAACCCTTCTCAAGGCTGCTAGTCATGCTTAATTCTGTTCAAGCTCTAGTAAAGAAAAGTCCATTTGGCTTTCTGCAAGATTTTCCTCTCTAACTTTATCCTGATCCATGAACCTCTTCCCACTTCTCAGTCCTTCATTTATTGAGCATCAGGCTTCATCTTGCCTCCCTTTATATATCAGTTTTGGAATATGAGGCACTTTTCTCTGGAGAAGAGGTAAGAGGGAAAAATGTATTCTGTATCTCTCAATCATGTTGTGGTTCTCTGCTGAAACTTCTCTTTTCCTGTATCTCTTAATTCCTCTCCTTCTTTCCTGTGCATTATTAACATCCCCCCTAAATTATTTACTGTAGCTCATAAAATGTCATTAGTGAGACTCTTTTCAATGGTGAGGAGAACTAAAAACTAGCTTGCAGAGGATTGAAGGGGAGTGAGAGAAGGAAAAACAGTGAGCTAAAGAAATGTCACTGTTAAAAGCGAGTAGATGCCAGAACCTTGAGACAGGGGAGAGACTATTGGGAGAAAGGGTGGAGTATAGACAATAGTGCTGAAGAGAGGCTGAGGATTAAAGAGGGAGCTTGCAGTGACATTAGAGAGGAAAAATAAAGGAGTTGTATGTTGCTATTGAGCTAGGATGTGCTGAAAAAAATATAGCAACATGACCATGTTCAGAGGCAGAAAAGAAGCAAAGCCTTTATTAAAGAAACAAGCACACTTTAGTAGACTAGATCCTGGAACTGAGGACAGACTTGATTTCATTGGTGCAAGGAAGGTAACACCCCTTGTCACGTCTCTCACACACCCTGCAGGTGCTTGATCTTTATTATTAATTCTTCCTCTTATGTTTTCCTTTGGGCAGCCTGAGAAAATCCAAGCTGCTTTTCCCCTGGCTTTCACCAGTATCCTACAATTGTGCTGGCTTGAAAACAGGAGCACTGATGTAAAAGGCCATTACAATGCATCCAGTGAGTGGATGATAGTGACTGAGGCAGAAGAAGGACTTGGTAAGTAGAAAAATCATGAAAGTGATCTGAGAAAATGTTGAAGCAAATGACTAACACTCTTTCAGTTGGAATATACAGAAAAATAGATCTTAGAAGAATGTTGATAGAATTTAAAAGCACTCATAGGTGGCCTGCAGAGGAAGAAGGAATGAAGACATCTGGAAGAGCAAATTTTTGGAAAAATAATAATGAGGGGAAAAGTTACCATAAAAACAACTGACTGTGAAAACTTCAGTGAGATTTTAAACAGTTCTTACACTTTAGACAGAAGCTATAGGACATCAAAATATACATTCATGAAGGAGAGAAATGGAAATTATGAGGGACAATGGAACAGATAATAACCTTTAAATCATAAATGTAAAAACGAAATTAAATTGGAGGAATGGAAATGACGTTTTGTCACTTTTTGGTGGTAAAAAGTCTTTCAAAAATATGGAAATGTCTGAAAAATGAGGAACTCTTTTTCCCCCCCATCTAGTAACTTTTTTTCTACTAGGATTTGAGGCCACTCTTATCTTCTTTCTCCTTTACCACTATTTTTTACCTCAGAGGTATCTTCTACACCTTTAGCAAAAAAACAATTTGACATATTCTTAGTTTCGGACTTTTTACATTCAGCCATGTTTTAGAGGCAATATAGATATTTAGCATCTTTTCCAGGTACTAGGAGGCAGCATCTCTAAAGAAGCTATTGAATCCTCAGGGTAAGATGTGAAAAGGTACATTTTCCAAGCTGCATACAATTACAAAATGTGCAAATCCATTTATTCACTAATAGGGTTTATCCTTAGCTCCCTGTGCAGAGCTTTGCAAATTTACTTACAAATGACCGTACTGTAAAATTCAGGCTACTCCTGTGGGATAAGTGTCTTCTTTTTTTTTTTTTTTTTTCTCAGTAAGTAATTAATACTTAGATAAGCAATACATTTAGATTGCAAGTAGCTATTCATGTCAAAACCTGGCATGCTTTAAAGTGACACATTCACTGAATCTTAGTTAAACTGCAGTAGTCTAATCCTTTTTGCCCTCCTCTAGCAGGTTTACCATGGAATTTAATACTGTACTTGTAGGAGATTATGCCTCAGAAATGGAGATTGAGGGACTGCACATGGATGCTTCACAGGGAATGGCAAATTTAAGGCTGAGAATCTACATGTATGATTCTTATCATTAAAATAAACTACATTTAACAGAAAATTTGAGATCTATATTTTCATAAAAATATATTAAAACAAACCCAAATCACAAAGAATTAGAAATAATTTTATTACAATTTCTTTGAACATAGTAATAAGAAACAGACATTTGATTTATTTGCACCAACACTCAATTTGATGCTAAAGGTGGAATCCTTTATGGGGATATCTGAGAAGATTTAGTGAGAACTACTGGTTGTTTTGAAAATATTGTGGGCACTGTATTAAAATAATTACTATAGTCCAGACCTTCCAACAAACACTTAACACATTATTTTTCACTCCCCTTGAACATACCTTTAGGCAAATATATATGTTTGAAAGTCTGTCTGTAAGCACTTAAAAGGAGAGTGCCAAAAGACTTCACATTTCACACTGTTCAGAACAGCATCCAGAAAACAAAGCAAAGAATGTTTTGAGTGTAAATTGGAGGCAAGATTTTGCAAAAACGGCCCATCATTGTACCAATATTCTGCTATCCCATTAGGTGGGCAAACAGACCAAAAATTGAGCCATTTGCCAATATGGAGTGATAGCTTGTTTGCTATGACAGATGACATTTTAATTTCAAGACAGGAACAAGTTCCTGCAAATATTTCAATATAACTATTTTCTAGTTTGTGTACAGTTTGGTGGCAAGACAAACAAACAAAAAAATTGAGTAAAAAATTAATTGGGTGCTTTAAATTGGCTTTTTTCTTTTAAAAAATTAAAATTAAAAATTATAGCATTAGCTGAGTATTGCTGGAGAGCTCTCAATTTTTCCACCTTCCAAAAAAGTTGCTTTTGAAATAGTGATAGATATCAATGAACTGAGGATAATGACTGTAGTGTTGGCCAATGTTCTTACATTCCTGAAAATAACTGGAGGGCTTTTTTACTGTTCATTTGAAATAATGGAGATGGTAGTAGCTTTGTCTCTGAAACTATTGGTTTAGAGTATAAAAACATTTTCAAGATGATTTATGGCAAAAATATATGGGACAATCTCCAGGCATTATCTCTAATGTGTTGAAAGGAAGAAATTTTGGTCCTGATAATGGATATATAATAGTAAGGAATTAATAACATCTTGAATTAAAAAAAAATATTGCTTTGGTTAGTTATGGGGTAACCTAGAAAAACTGAAATGTGTTTTTGTGCTTCAGAAAACATTAAACATTTTGATCTGAAACTCATAAAATCTTCTCAAAAAAATAGAATTATGTAAAAGAACTCGTAAGCTTCTATGTGCTTAAAATTTCTTAGTCAGATATTATTAATTACCTATAGTTTTATTTTGTCCCTAAACTTGAAAGTTG
The DNA here is from genome assembly GCF_029582105.1 of Oenanthe melanoleuca. NCBI lineage: Eukaryota > Metazoa > Chordata > Aves > Passeriformes > Muscicapidae > Oenanthe > Oenanthe melanoleuca. The sequence goes on from NC_079362.1 coordinate 40,876,782, forward strand.
TGGCTGCAAACTTTTGCTGCTGCACTTTCATTAATCTTCATTTTTTATCTTATCTACTTGACATTCAGTACTTGGAAATACGAACATGGAGATAGAATAAAGTAAAGAATTTCTTTAAATACTCTTACTCATGGAAATAAATAGTGACACTCTTGCTGGCTTCAGTGAAGGAGACATAATACAAACCCCAGTAATCTTTATGCCATGCACACAGGGACTTTAGTAGAATATAGATTATAGATTGAAAAGTAAGCACAATACAACTACTTCTGTAGACTTAATAACAAAAAATATGTTAAAAAGTTTTGAGAGACATGGAGATGTGTCATCCTGCAATTCTAGCAGAAACTGAATCACTTTTCACTCTGATTGATATAAATAGGATAAAGAACATACAGAAGATGTATTTGTTTCTGAAGATACTTAGCAGATTTGGAATGCAAACTACCCTGGGAGGATGGAAGGAGAGTTCTTGGATGGTTCATGTCTTACTTGAAAAATAATCTCTGTTGTAGTAGTAGTAGTAGTAGTAATAATAATAATAATAATAATAATAATAATAATAATAATAATAATAATAATAATAATAATAATAATAATAATAATAACAATAATATTGCCACTTTCCAAGAAATTTCTTTTGTAAAGGACTACCCTCACCAAGAAAAGGTTATATTTTCCTCTTTTTTTTCCTACTTTACCCTGTGAAATTTTTCATTAAAGTGCTGTTCTTCTATCACAGAGGATGCATTATTTTGGCAGTTTTGTACACTATTTTAAGGAGACAAGAAAAAGCAGATGGATTGCTTACTCTTCAATGAAGGCAGACATCATAACATTGTAACTGAAAATAGAATCACACAGAGCCTCCAGAGGTTGCAAGTTTAAAAATATTTTTATACATATATGTAAAAATATATAGTTGTAGATATAGATATTCATAATATTATGAGTGTTTTGGTTCAGTCTTCACATTAAAAGATGGATTGTAATAAAATATGATAGAGATGGAATAACACAACAGAATCAACAATGCTGGCTGGTGGGAAAACAGGTAACAAGGTAAAAAGGTAAACTCAATAATGAAAACTCCAAGATTTTCATCTGTTCTCCTCTGCACAAACTGCAAGTCTTTGTCTTTGGAGCTTATGAAAAATGCAGCATGGAATCACCCTTGCATGTGCTCAGCTTTATTTTAAACTTGTTTTTAAATCACTGTGACCTTTCTGCACAGAGAAATTTTTTCACCTTTATTTCAGGTATAAAAATATTAAAAAATGGGAAAGTTTATCTGAAGCTTCTGTGAACTGCAAAACATGAAAATCTGTGTATCTCCAGTTGTGACAGCTCAACAGGACTGTATTCATCTAGAATATCTAAAGCTAAGAGTAGCAGGTTGTGCTGGATGCTGAATGGCATAAAGTAGCTGCACAGATATCCTGGAGTTAAAAGATGGTGGGATTTTTGTAGGAGAAATCAGAATATCATGTCTATCACAACCCCAGAAATGAGAGCATTTAACACTCTCTTTAATGACTCTGTTCTCTATTCCTCAAAGTACACTTTTAATACAAGACTGAAAGAGGAGAGCCTGTTCCATTGAAATGGACCTCATGTCAACTCCACATAAGCTCTGGTACTTCTTTGGGTGTTTTGGCTGTTGTTTGAAACATTCAGTCAAGAAGGAGGTGGTATATTATATTGGTGAGAGCTGAGAGAATTCACTGAGCTCAATGCCTGCTTGCTGCATTAATAAAAATCAAATGAAAAAAGCAATCTGATTAAATTATGTGTGCCTTTTTGTATGCCAGTGGAGCTTAACTAAGCAAACAGAAGCATTGAAGTAAATCAGTGTTGGTTTATTAAAGATCAGAATTCAATATCTCAATAGTTGAAGAGCTTATGCACCAGTGTTCTCACTGTTTAGCTTTTCTATGCAAAGAAAGTAAACACAATGGCACTGTGGGACTCTTGTTAGAGAAGTGACACTTAGAAAAACCTAGTTTTATTTCAAGGAAGATGCTGCTCTGTCTACTTGTACTTCTTGTCTTCAAAAAGATTTTAATAAAAAAAAAAATCATAGTATAATTTGCTGTTGGTTTTGTAATAGAGGTGTCATTCTTCAGATATTCCGGGCTTGCAGACAGAAAGGTACCTCAACTCAGCTTCTTTTTATTTAATACTCTCATCTGCACAAATAGATTCCTCTTCACATTGATCTTATAGCATCATCAAGATAGCAACCCTTTGCAGTCAGGAAGAAATGAAGGGTGTTTAATCCAGCTGTTAGGAGTCTCAAAGCTTATACATCACAACAATGTACTTTCAGTATTAGTGCACTCATAGGAGAACTCCAGAAGTGTTTGTTGTAGTCCCTGGGGTGGAAAAGCTCTCAGCTAACTTCTTCATCCCAGCTCTCTAATATAAGTAAGCCTTGACTTCTGAAAATTTATAAAATCAAAATACTTTCTACTCATGCCTGGGATTGGTTGTTGGTTTATGATCAGACCAAGTACAAACTAAGAATTTCAAATGTCATTTTATACCTGCCTCACACTCTCATTCCAGAGAGGCACAAAGTTTACAGACTTTACAGACTAAGTAGAAAATTTAATTTTCTTTGCTGCTTCTTTGCCTTGTGCTTCAAAATCTGAAGCAATTACTGTGGGTGGTGACAGATAGCCTTTAAGTTATTTACTTGAAAAAGTGTTAGGTTTGAGCCACACATTTCACAGAAACTAATATTCCTGACTTGTTCTTCCTTTACAAAATTGATTTCCAGAAATCTAGGATGAAGCAGCATCTTATAAAATAGATAACAAAAGGTTAATCATCAGAGCCACTTGGAAATTTTCTAATAAAGCAGAATTTTTGATGTTCTGGGAAACAGGGTCACCTGCCCTCAACGTGTCAGGTGTTGCTGAGAAAAAATGAGGCTCTTCTACTAGCAATGATAAAATGAGAAGAAATATTATTGACGTAGAGCAAATACAAGGAAATAAGCAAATATTATATGATTCTTTCTTTCTGGTTTGTGGGGAAAATCAGAACTTTTTCTTTCAGCCCAGTTAATAGTGAAGTTAAAGAGAAAACAAAGTTTTCCATTGAAAACCTTACTGAATTTTTGTGGATTAAAACACATTAATGAGGGATGGTGACTTTCAGAACAGAAAAATTCAAAGAATGAATTATCCTCATCTAAGCCTCATTGGTATGTGGGGACAAAACTACAGACTTCAAGTTTCTTTTTCCAGGCTGTAAAGAATTTGAGAATGATCTTGAAAGAAGAGACTACTATTAATTGTGCAAGGGAATCTGTCTGATGAACAAGGACTGCCTAAGAGTTCAAAAAGTACAGAGTCAAAGTGAGAGAGATGAAGGAGAAAATAGCCCAACTTGCACCTCATCCTCCAAAGATACAGATGTTTCTTTGCTGTCATTATGCCCAATGCTGGTGAGACCTTTTATGCTGACATTCATTTGTCTTGATTTTGTGTTTTACCAGTGGCTGCCATGTTTACAGAGAACACAGAGTATGGTAATTTCCATTGGAATATAAGAAAACAAGTTAATATCTCCTTACCTGTGCCATGCTTATGCTAAATTGTCATTCAATTCAATTCAATTCAATTCAATTCAATTCAATTCAATTCAATTCAATTCAATTCAATTCAATTCAAAGTTAGTTTTTAGTCTTAAGTTAAAGAACATACCAAACCTCATCTTGCTAATTCAGATGTCTCTGGGCCTTTATGACAACACCAATAAAGTCTCAATAGCTCCCTCATGGAATTATGTGAAGAAAGTTAAATTAAAATCTCACTTGAACACTAAGAGGCCTTAAATATTGCAGAAACAAAAATTTGATTGGCAGTTATTTTCTGATTAACCCTTAAAAGAAGATATGCTTTTTTCCTTGGATGCTAGAAATTATCCAAGCTGCCTGACCTGATGCAGTTTTTGATCAGAGTTAGAATTTCTTGCAATCTGTAAAAAGGGGAGGGAGTTATCAACATTATTGAGTCTATGTGTGGATTTAGTGGCTAAGTGTCAATATAGAAGTTGCATTAGGTTTTGTGTTGAAACATTAAGACAATTAAGGATGAAAAAAATGCGAAAGCTAGCTTGGTCAGGGCAGATCACGGACATGGTTTATATTTATTTTAAGCTGCCTTCTAAATACTAGGATGTTCCTTTGGTAGCACCTGCTCTTACTCTGAAGCCTGTATATTCCACCTCCTTGGCAGAAGCTGGGCTTGAACCCAGAGCTGACAATGCAAGCCATTACCAAGTAATTTCTGGCTGGTTGGTAGCCTTATTGACCTTTTGCTGACAGACTGGAATCCTCTTGCCAATATTCCCACCTCCTGCTTAATTGGCACTGTATAAAATGTGTTTCCAAGGGAATGTACAACAGCATCCAATCGCTTGCAATATTAACACAGCAAAAGGAGCATGTAATTTATTCCTCTGAAAAATGAATGTGTAATAAAAGCCAGCATAATAAATCTCTTACTGCAAGGATTATGATGACTGCAAGTAGACAGATCATGGTCTATTTGAACAGTGCTTTCTTCATCCAATAAACAATTTTGGTTTTGTATGAAAGTCTTAGCAGAGCATTTAGATGGCATCACAGCCCACATTTTATTAACATTCAAGTTTATCTTTTTTGTTGAGGCAAATTAATCCTGTCATTAAAATTCATTGTAAATAGTAAGCTGTTAATATAGGACCAAGATATATTTCACCTCACTGTATGACAAAGTGAGCTTGACTGCTGATGCCACCATTTCTATCCAATAAAACATCAATAATTTTCCAAAACTATTGAAAATAGTTTAATTTTTAAAGTAAGTATGATGACATGAAAGCAAAGACAAATCACTTAAATGCGTGGTACTTGACAGGGCTATATTAGGATGATGCACTGGCAGAACACTAGTGATGTAGGGAAACAGGTTAGCAAATTTTTGTGTATTTTTAGGATTTATTTAGGATGAAACCCCTCATGTACTCCTCTTACCAAACATCAAGGCTTATCATGCTGTGCAGTTCTTCAGAAGGACCTTGACAGGAGGGAGAGATGGGCAGAGAAGAACTCTCTGAAATTCAGCCAAAGCAAACGCAGGGCCCTGCACTGGGGAGGAACAGCCTCAGGCACCAGCGCAGGCTGGGGCTGACCTGCTGGAAAGCAGCTCTGAGCAGAAGGACCTGGGGTCCTGGTGGACAAGTTGTTCATGAGCCAGCAGTGTGGCCTGGTAGCCAAGAAAGCCAATGGTGTCCTGGGGTGCATTAGGAAGAGCATTGCCAGCAGGGCAAGGCAAGTGATCCTGGCCTTGTGCTCAGCCCAGGTGAGGCACAACTGGAGTGCAGCTCATGGGTATCTGTGAGTTTCTGAAGGGAGGGTGTCAAGGATGGACCCAGGCTCTGCTTGTTAGAGCAGAGCAATAGCACAAGAGACACAGAACAGAAACTGAGGCACAGGAAGTTCCACCTGAATGTGAGGAAGAGCTTCCTTGATGTGCCTGTGACCACACACTGGGACAGATCACCCAGACAGGTTGTGGATTGTCCTTCATTGGAGGTATTTGGGAACTCTGGATGAAGTCCTGCACACAAGAATGAACAGGAAGGGAGGCTCATGAAACTGAATGGAGCGGGGAGGATGGAACAGCTGATCCCCTGTTGTCACTTCCAACCTGACCCATTCTGTGATCACTAGAAAATTAGTACTTTTTATTGACAGAGCAGCTTTAAAAAAATTATCCTTAACATTCTGTATCAACAGGTTCATGTTTGAAAGATACTTTTATTATGGATCCAGCTATCTTTTCTCTGAAAATAAGAAATGCCTGTAAAAAAGCCCAGCAATGCTAACTTTGTTTATATGCAAAAGTTAAATTTGAAACATATCTTGTGTATTTATAGGTATCTTTTGGTGTAGGTGGTGGAAACAGAAGAAACATCACGAGTGTTTACCTCTCTGGAGGCCATTAGCAAATGGTTCAAAGGTGTCCCTAGAGGAGAAAAATAGTGGTTTAGAGCAGAATTCATTAATTTGCAAATTTTCTATGCAATTCTTCTAGTGATTCAGCTGCACTGGAAAACTCATTGTTCTTACCAAGATGTATCACCATTACAAAATGTCAATTTTCTGCCTGTGATGATTTAAGAATGGCACGTTCACCTTATATCTGAAAAACTGCAAGAAGAAAAGGAAGACATTATATTTCATGTGTTTTGCACCCTTTTGCTTCAAAGTCCACAGAATTTTTTTAATAGCTCTGGTCAGATATGATAATATTATTTCATTTACAATGGAAAATAGTGAAGAGATTTAGTCAGAGTACATATAATTTGATGCACATCCATTAGGCTCACAGTTGTTGCCTTGCTCAGAGCTAAGCAGATGCCAATGTACTTCATTTAGTGAAATTTCCTTAAAAACAGGAATGCTTACCTTTTGCTGCTAGAACAGAGGCCTTCAGATATTGTGTGCCACTGAATGAAGCCCTGAGCACCTCCACTACAGCTGGCTTCGATCCCTCCTACGCTGTGATCTGTGCCACTGAAAGCCTCCTGTTGCTGCAACAATTCCCTGACATGTAGAACTTGACCCCAGTGCCTTTGGTTTCAGCACAAGGATGTTGTCTCTTGAAGCCGTGAGGGAACTGGATTACTCCTTTATTGATCAATTGTTGAGTTAGCAATCAATGGGTAATTGACTGTTAACCTCCATGAGATGACTCAAGCACTTAAGTCAGGCACAGTTAAATAGCTTGCTGAACAAATGCCTGCATACTGTCTGTGGCTTCTGTACACAAATTTGTCAGCTTTACATTATTCAGAGCCATGTAAAAAATCTTCTGTAAATGAGCCACACACAAAAGAATAAACCTGCTATAGAGACAGATTTACAGTGCACTAGCACTCTACATTTAAGAGCTCCCCCCGTTGTTACTGAAGCAATCAAAGGTGTCTTGAAAGATTGCTAAAAATGATCAAGGATGCTTTATTTTAGATTGATAACTGCAGTAGCACGTGTGAGAAGGAGAACAAGCAATTGAAGTGGATAGGATCATTGTGCACCTGCCTGACATCACTGGCTCAACATTTGTATTTTAGAATGTCTCTTAGACTCTTTCTGGCCTAATAACAGCATGTAGTGAAATAAAGTGCTCATTCTGGAGGTAATTGTTATGTGGTGGAATATAAAAAAGACCAATTCTGCAGTATATTTACCACAGTGCATATTTATGAGTTTGGTTTAATTAAAAGTCAGGAACACTAGAGCTATTTTTTAACTAGATGCCTATTATCTAGTGTCAAGTGCTTGGTTTTAATCACACATTTTATACCATCCTGACCTAGATCACTGCCTGTGACGTACCAGATAGTGTGTTGTCTTTACTGAGAAGATGTAGCCAAGCTTGATGGATGTTTTCTCATTCCTAACCTCATTACTACTGGCTTCCCATCCATCTAATAAAATGCTATGATGGAGAGTGGGAAGGTGCTATAAATCATAATATTCCAGCCGCTCCAAGCAGATTCATTAGAAATGCTGACTATATATCTCACACACAGAAAGTCAACACACAAAGTAGTTTGGTGTTTCTGCCTGTGCTGGAGACATCCCCTCACTCCCTGCAGTCAAGTTAGGATTTGTTTTTAATGGCAAAGATGACATTTAATGAAGTTCTGGGTGGCAGACTGCTTTGACCTGAGTAACCCAATAAATATTCCAGCTGTTCCTAGTTTTAAATTGTGCTGTAGCCTATAAGCACACTTGTATTGTCACTCCACCACGTACTTTTTAACTAATGAACTTTGGGTTTGGTTGTCAGGTTTTTGGAGGGAAATAAGGAACTGAGGCATTCTACTTTACTGCTTTTTTTCCAGTGTTTTTCTTCAGGAAAGGTATCCTCATTTCATCTAGGCTAGGGTGCTGAAGGGAGTATTTAGGGGGAAGTGGCAGAATTTGTCCTCTCCATTTGTCTTTCAGCTTTGGAAAGAAAATATAGCTGTGAAAATAAAAATTGCCCAGACTTGTGACTGGAGAAGGAGAACTGAAGTGGATGCATCCTCTGAAATCCAGATTATGAATTAAACTTCAGGATTATGTCATACTTTATGTAAGTTTTACTTTCAAGTGGAATCTACATGCTTGAAGGGGCAATGACAGCTGTGATCTTTGCAAAAGGGAAGTGTTCATTAAAGGAAGGAAAAAAAGTAAAAAAACAAGGAAATTTCACGTAACTGAGCCCATAAAAAATACAGCATAAGTGATTCTTGCTGTTCCAGATGTTTGCATTTTCATGATTCTCTCTGGCAGATCCTCAGAGCTTCTTACATTATCCAGTGCAGTCTTCTTTTGTGGCAATTGTCATGTTGCCCTTAGGAGTGTGCCATTCAAAAGATTTTTGCTGGGAACTCACCCAGAGTTATATACCTGTAGCCTGGTATGAGACTGAAGATCTCACAGAAACTTGTCCTGTTGGATTGTGTACAGAACCATAGCACCTGACAGTCTTTCTTTGAAATGTATTGCAATTAAGAATATCAAACATCAGTGATCTTTCTATTGGAATTGAAATAACATGTATATTGGCCCTTAGACTTACTTTCTTGGCTTGTGAGTGACATGGGATGTCAGACAAGCACATGGACAAAAGAAGGCTGGTGGAAGGCAGTTTTTCATGCAGCCTTTAGGAATTCCAGTGGACACTCCTGTCTGTTCTCAAAGGCTGTTTCACTCCATTTTGGGGAAATGAGATAGTGTATAAGCTAGTGGTATTCTTTATTAAATCCTTGAGGAGGAAGTGCAATTTTGTCTGTATGTTATCTGCAAGCACAGTTTTCATTATAACTCACTGAGTTCTCCTAGTACTTAGTGTCAAACTGTTTCAGGGAAAATGAGTGATAGCTGTTATTAGTAATCCATGGCTTTATGAATGTTCAAATTAAAAGTAATCAGAGAGAGAGGGGACTTGTACATCAGTTAATATAATCCATTTGTTTTGAAACATACACTAAAGAGTGGCATTCATCTTTATCACAAAGCAAGTCTCATCTTTGTGGTGATATTTTTAAGCATATGATGGCATAGAGGCCACTTTCCAGTTCCTGAAGCATTCTGAAAGATATATCTAGGAAACAGCAATATGTCCCTGAATTACAGTGACCAGTTTAAAATATTTGGCCAATGTGATTCCCACTGGGTAACTTGAGGGCCTCTGTTGCCTGCAGACAGCTCATCTGACCCTGCACAGATGTGCAGGTATGAAAGAGACACTGCTTCCCTCGTCCCCCCTCTGCCCTTATAAATCTGATTTCAAATCAGCTTCTGACTGGATATGTCTGGAATTGTCACATTTGTGTTTTGGCTTTTTGGTTTGTAGTTTTGTGTTATTTATTCAAATACCTTGATTAAATGTAAGGATTATATACGAATATACAAAACTTCTGTCAAATCTAAATAATTAATATCATAGCAGAGGTGCCTGCCAGTATCAACTGTCATGTGTAACTTCAACAAGATCTGATGACTGCAGTTGACTTATTTGACAATTATTCTAAATAACTTTAGAATTTAAAAAATCCACCAGATTTTTATGCTTGAGTTTTGTTTTCATAGTAATTTTTTAAAACTCTTGCATTCACCTATCACCATAAGTGGTGTGGACAAAAGGACTGTTAATATAAGTAATTAAAATTCTCCTGTAATGATAACGATTTTTTATGAGATCTGCAGAATAAATACAGAAAGATAAACATGCAGGACAGAAGTTGTTTAGTATTATCTGTTGCAAGCCATGCTTTCATGGCTTCCTTTTGGTTTGTTTCTTTTGAAGAAATCTCTGTTATGAAATGCTTTCTGCCCTTCAGAAAAGCTTTGTTCTGGAGGAAAAGGCACAATATTATCATATGATTTAGGGAAAAATATTTGGTGCCAGAACAATCTCTTCTTCCTGATATTGCTTAAAAATTGCTACCATTGTTAGAGAAAAGGAGCAAAGAAACACTTCTCAATGTGCTACTGTGTGCCCTAAAATATGAAAAAACTGTGACTGACAGGAATTAATTAGAGTTTGACAGTAAATGAAGGATTTGCTTTTGTGCACCTCGGTCTATTGTATTCAGTTTCTGCTAATTGGGGAACAAAAAGAAGCTACTTCATGCTTATGTACTCCCAATTTTCATGAAATAATGCATATCTAAATTAGAATTTACCTCAGGATATCATTGAAGGCTGTCATACTTTGTTTAGCATGTGATTGTGCCTATAGATGGATCTTATAAATTTTTCCTGAATGCCACATCCAATACCAATTTGGAGACAGCAGAACTCAAAGCAGTATTGTCTCACCCAGTGAAAAGAGAAACTTTTAGTGTGGACAATTATTACAGCTATTAGGAAAGTGTCAGTTCAGAGTCTCCTGTTTTTTTACTATTAAACATGAATTCCACCTTTTATTCTAATATGTTAGCTGCCTTTATCTTCCTGATTTTACATTCAAGAGATCTTTACAGATCATAGAATACAAGATGTGGTATTATTCCAGTACAACATACTATCACAAAAGGAACCCTAGAGTCCTAAAATTAGGTTTGGGTGTTGAGTAGTTGCTATCATTTAAAATAAAGAAAAGAAAAAAAGCCACAACAAGCCTTTGCAAATATAAACTGTTATTTAATCAAAGAACACAGAAATAGTGGAAAGGCAAAGTAAACACAAGTTTATATTAAACACTTATTTTCCTAAAATGATTTAGGGATTCAGTCTATGTGATTTTCTTTGTGAATTGTTCATGTCTTGGCTTTATAACTGATACATAAGAGCTACCAATTATTATAAAACAGTGTAATTAATCTTTGTACACAATTGTTTGTATACTACCTTTGGCAGTGTGTCAAGTTTATTTATAGTAAGACAAACCTAGGACATGATATCAGGTTTCTTTCCCTCATTTTGCCTTTTGCAAAGCACAGAGCTCCCCTACCATGTAACACAGCTGTACCTGCTCCATCTCCCACTGCACTGTATCTGTCTATCTGTTCACTGACCTTGGGTTTTAGTGGCACAGAATATGGTGACTAACAATTGTACTGAGCTTGAGTAAATATGGACAATTTCAGATGAAAGTGTTTTCTGAGTTAGGGATTATTTGGGGATTATTTAGTCAATGCCAGCTGGGAGGGAGAAGAAATTTCACTTTCTAATATCAAAGAAAAGTCATGGTTTGGTTTCTGTAGTAGAGGTAGAGCTTATTGGAACAGAAACACTCCTTCAGTTTGGAGCAATCCAGGAAAGAGGCAATATGTTATTTCCTTTCCTAAGAAGTTGTTGTTCTCGTCTCTCCTCTTCCATTTCCTTTTCTCACTTTTTTATCCCTATCCTTACATTGGACATGCTCATCTTCATTTCACTCTATCCAGCTATTTTTCTGGTACACCTGAGAGGTGGATTGGGATGAGTGTCCCACTGGGCTGTTGATCGGTTGTTTAACACTCTGGTTTTCTCTATCAGTGATGAATAAATAAGTACCTCTTCTTCTTCCCCATTTTGTCCTTTCTTCATAGCAATGTGCAATTCTGTCTCAAATTAGAAGCAAACCTGACACCCTTTCTTGGTCACAGTTTGTATTTAAGCTCTCTACAGACTGATACATACCACCTGTGGTGTAGAAGTACACCAGACATACAATGTATTAATTTTCTAAGACACAAGATGTATAAAGTTTTTTAAACCAACTTTTATTTCTCTCTTCATGAGTTTTGCAGGCCAGTCACTGTATCTTCATATTATTGCCATGATAATATGAAGTAGGAATTTTAGTATGTTTAGCCTTGCCTTATTTTTAAATATCTGTACCTTCAGCTAAATTGTTGAGCCTTCTCTACTCGTGTTAAAACCTAGAAACAGAAGCATAATCTGAACTACCTACTTGCAATCTTCCTTTTCTCTTCACAGTAACCTACACAGCTGCTCTACAGGTATACAATGTATTATCTAAAGAGTACAGGTGCTCAGTATAATTGAATGGAACCCTTGCATTTAGTCTATTGCTATTTTAATTTGGGGGTGGGTCTCAGTGGGTGTGATTGAAGAGATCTTTTTCTTATTATGGACATTTCTTTGTGCAGTATTGGAAGAATTTTTTTGTTTATTATTTATACTCTTCAAGCTGGCAGTAATATTTCTGTCTGCCAGTGTCAATTACATTGTTCTTGACTGGTGCAGATCAGCAGCCTGTAATATCTCTGAAAAGCCAGTGTGTATCATATGTCAGTAGCAGACATATTAATGTTTGAGTTGAGGAGTGCAAGTGATGTAACAAGATTAGATGGCACTGATAGAAAAGACTAAATATAAGCCCATGAATAACGAGGAAACTGCTAGGTGGCAGCTCTCAATTATTTACTGTCCCTGTCCAATGTAATAATAATAGGAGCCTACACTTTTCCTTTGTGCCTCTCTCTTTTACTAGCTCAGTGCTCAATTTCTCAGTTTTACTGAACTAAGAATCTTTCCAAGGTATTTTGCCCTGAGCTATTACTAAGTGATTAGCAAAAAAAACTGAACAAGCCATGCTAAACTTTATTCACTGACATGCTAGAGGACATCATTTACCAGAAAAGAATAATCAGTTTCAAAGCCATTTCACTTTATCTTAGCTGTTGACATATCACATCTACTTTAGATGCTTTTTCTTTTCTTATACACAATGCAGTAGGAAACAGCTCTGACACGGAAAGCAAACTGTAGGTTTTTGGGTTTTTAACTTATTTCAGACAACAAAAATTCCTTGTCTTTAAATAACTGATAGAACTAAAAAAAAAAACATTATGTGTCTGAGACTGCAGTTGCATGAAGGTATCTGCCAAAAACTCATCTCTTCCACAAATAATATGCACAGGAAGACCCCTGTTTTTCATATGTTCATTATAAATAATGGATTATGATTGTGAAGGCTTTTAAAATTTCTACAGCAGCTCCACTAGGAGATTAAATCTCACCAAATAGACATGAAATTCAAAAACACAAATGTAAACTTTTAAGTTCAAATGAATCAGCCTAGTTACTATTTTTAATAACAACTTTTATGCATCAGGATTTACCATGTGTGCTTCAAAATGAACTTTAAATTACTTCCAGGCTTTCAACAGACCCAGAATCTAAGTGTATATCTCCTGTTGGGAATGATAATTTCATGCACTAGGTGACACTAATAGCTGTGGCATGAAGGCAGTATAGGAGTCCTCTGCTTCTGCACAACTGACAGTCATCTGGCACACTTATTAGTCCCTTTTTGTCAACACTTTTTTTGTCAATATTTGTATATTCATCTTTGTGGGATTATTTCTAAGCCTATACAAACTCTTGGCTAGCAGGTATAGTAAGTCTTTGATTTCCTACTCACTAATACATATTTTTGTCCATTTTCGTAGATTAAACTATTACTTTTTAGGATTGAGAGATTTTTCAGCTTTAAGATTTATTTAGTACTTGAATTCTAAAGGATATAAAGAGATACAGAGGATACTCAAAGGTCTTCAGCTGGATATACTTTGTATAACCATCTAGCCTTGTTTTATGTCAGAGGAAAGTACATTTCATTGTATTTATGAGGTACAGATAAGAGAAAAACAAGATCTTCTGGCACCTATCAATAAAGCAGAAAAAAAAGTGCATAACAACAGCAGTCTGCAGGGATAACAGATTGGTGCCCACTAGTAAGGGGGCAAGGCTCATAATTCACAAGCAATGAAGCCGCAAGTGAATTATAAAGGTCTCGTCCTCCTTCAATGGAGATAAATGAGTCCGTCTAGCACAACCAACCATATGATATGTTAGGATAAGGGATTTTTTTTTTCCATAATCCTTTCTCTCATAACATTTTTGGGGGGGTCAACACACTAAATAAACAATAAAAGACATTCTGTTCTTTCTTTTCTCCACTCTCTTTCTGAGGAGCCTCTACTTGGTGCTGATGTTTAAGGTGTTGACTGTTGTTATTTCTTATTTCCATCTAAAGTTTTGTTAGACTCATCGTCTTTAGTGACATGGGGCATAACTGTCTTTGGTTGGTTTTTTTTTCTCCTTAACTTATGCATAAATTCACTCTTGGCTTTTCCTACTGTTGTTTACTTACTATCACTATTTTTGCGTCCTCCCTCCTCCAATTCTGCAAACATGACTTCTTCTGCAGAGGTCATATATTTTTTCCCATGTTTGCTGGAGACAGGAAGTTAAAAGCCTGCCTTTAAAGCAGTAATCTGCTGTTGTCCACTGGTGTTTGTCATGCAAGCCTGGAGAGCTGTTAGTTAGATCTTAATTACGCCAGGGATTGAAGCCCTGTTGAGACAAATAAATTTAAACATGATCAGTTTTTTAAAATTAGTTAAAGTTATGGGATTCTACATATGGTAACCTCTTAATAAGGTGTGTTGCAAGACAGTCCAGCATTTGAATAAGATGACTCCAAACATCAACCCCAATTTTTCACAGTAGCTTTATTTGGTAAAATTTGAATGATTTGTTAGATAACTCATCTGCACTAATGACAAATAGGTCACATAAATCAAGCGATTGTAGTTAAATGGTGGGAGGTGATCTCAGAGAAAGAGAAAATAACATGTGAATGCTAACAGGCAATGTAAGCAGAGATGGCAGCGGCTGAGATTCCACACTGATTTTTCATTATATGATCTTCCTTCAATTACTTGTCAATTTGTGAATTTTGCCAGGTCCAACTAAAAAGCTTGATTTCAAATGTCTCCCTAAAGCAGATTTAAACATAGGAATAAACACTACTTCAGCTAACATCTTCCAGTTATTTCTGAGAACCAGCCAGAAATACATCATTATAATATTTTCATCAACCAGTTTGGTGAGAACACTGTGTCTGTACTTGCAGTAGTCTACACATGTAGAATATGAAGATTTGTGGAGGTGTTTTGTTTCAGATATGTCCTTTAGCTGTTCTTATGCTAATTTGCCTACATTGAAATAAGACATGTAGTTTCATGTGCTTTATAGATTTATGTTCATATTTGCCAGGTAAATTCTCTAGAGCCTGGCTACAAAAAGATCCTGCTCTTGCTCCTCAGAGCTCTTCCACAGTGCACCAGTGATGATCTCTGCTTGGTGTTTGAGATTCAAAATGAGATTTTCTCTCCGGTTACTGCTCTGGGCTGCTCCTCTGCCAGGCACAAAACTGATCAGGGGGGTTATTTATCTTGAATTTCATTGCTCCTGTACTGGTGTTCAGGCAGCGTGAAAGAAAGGAATGTCTCTCCCATGGCTTGAAGAGCATTTGGATAAGAGAGGTAGTTGATGAGAAAGAAGTGATTAATAGGGGGAGAGAGAGAGGGACAGCCAGGGAAAGAGGGAGAGAGAGAAAAGGTAACGAGAGAGAGAGAGAGGTGCAAGAAACAAACACAAGCGAGCACTGCTTCAGTAAGTTAAAGCATTTGTTTCATGAAGCCTAATCTCAAGCTGAGACTTTCCATCTCTGTTGTATTCCTTTACTAAAATCAACAGAAGAAGAGTTCTTTCTTGAGAAGAACTTTCTTGAGCCATTTATTCTCAATCATATTGTGACCGTGGATAATATCACTGGCTAGAAATTGGTTGTCTGCATCACTAGGTTTTTAAGAAGAAAAAAATAAAATTACACAATGTCCAATAGTTTGGATTAATTATTCAATTTTCATTGTAGAATCAATTTTCTCTTCAAGAGAATATTTTCCATAGGGAAATATTTACTTATTCTCTTTATGTAAGACCTTTCTGGAAATGAGTTAGTAGAAATAATCAAGAAGCTCTATGTAGTCTTAAGTTTCATGTTTACATACCACAATGGCCTACCTTCCCATGAGTGCCAATATCTGTTGTTGCCCTGCTTGTTTGTTTATCTCAAGGCAGAAAAGTTATTTATATTATATTAAGCTGGACTAATGTTTTCCTAAACTTTTCCTTTTAAAAACTGAAATAAACACTGTTTTTTCTATAAAATATATATTTAAAAATCAGAATTACTGCCCAGACTGAGTGCAAATATTTATTGAATTACATACCATTTAAGTATAATTCATCGTACTTGGGATGATTTCTGAAACTTCAAAAGCAGCAAAAATTTTTTGTAGATGCATCTCCCAAGTGAACTCCCTTGGACTTTTTCTTGTAGCTTTCAAAGAAAACTCAGAACATACTATGAAACTGAGACAAAAAAGGTATTGATATTTTACCTGAAAGCACATTGTATTTTCTTCCAGTAACTGAGTTAAAAGAATCTATTTCTTGTGCACTTGGGAGTCAGGCTCTGGGGTTTCAATAGATACTTAAATTTAAAATATCAGTAGCTTTCTTCCCATAGACTCTGTATAAAAGTTGGAAAATTCTGAATAAAGTAAATTATATTTGGGACTAGGGCTATGAAAAAAGCATTTTATTTGTGAGATGTCCTCAATGTTGCAGGAAAATTATAGAATTTTTATGCCCTTACAAAACTGCTGTGGGCCAATAACAATAACATGAACAAGCAGGAGATTTTATGTTGGCCTTGTTACAGTGGGGGAAGCCTAGAAGATTCATGCTAGTACAGAGTCTGATATTTTGACAGAATCTCAAGATGGGTAGGGTTGGAAGTAACAATAGGGCAGCAAGTGGTCCAGCCTCCCTGCTCCAACAGGGTCATCCTAAAGCTCATGTCATAGAATTGTGCCCAGACAGCTCCTAAATATCTCAGTGAGGGAGATATATAAGTTCTCTGGACAAGGTTTTCCAGTCACCCACACGGTTCCTCGTGTTCAGGTGGAACTTTCTGTGCATCAGTTTCTCTCCACTGTCTCTTGTCCTATTGCCCAGCACCACCTGGATCCATCCTCTTGACACCCTCCCTTCAGATGCCCAGTCACTGATGAGGTTCCCTCTCCTTCAGACTAAAAAGAACAAGTTCCCAAAATCCCTCCTCAGAGTGAGGTACTCCAGTCCTTTTATTATCTTTTAACTCTTTGCTGGACCCTCTTCAGGGACTCCATGCCACTCTTGTCCTGAGGAGCCAAGAACTGGATGCATCACTCCAGTTGTGCCTCACCTGGGCTGAGCACAGGGCTGGGATTATTTGCCTCGCCCTGCTGGCAATGCTCTTCCTAATGCACCCCAGAACACCATTGGCTTTCTTGGCTACCAGGCCACACTTCTGGCTCATGGGCACTTTGTTGTCCACTAGGATCCCATGGTCCTTCTCCACCAAGCTGCTTTCTAGCACATCAGCCTCAGCCTGTGCTGGTGCCTGGGCTTATTCCTCCCCAGTGCAGGATCCAGCTTTTGCCTTTGCTATTGACATGCTCTAACAGTTATGTCAGCATGCTGAAAAGAGAAGACCATCACAGCCCATTGCAAGAGTTTTTGGTGCTTACTTTTCTCCCTTACAGTAACAACAAATGGTTACTGGAATGCCTATTCCTAGAAAATACCTCTACTCTATAATCCTAGAGGAAGAGCTATAGATTTGGAAACGACCCTCACTGAACATCAATAGTAATCCTTACTCAGGAAAACAGAACAAAAGGCCAATGACACTCTCTATCACACAGGCCATATAAGAAACAGAAATCCAGTCACATAAAGGAATTAGTCACAAAAAGGCCTTATTCTTACTGATCAGGTCTTCACTGTGGAGAGACATCTGAGAACTTCATTCCATTTACAGTCACTTTTGTTTCAAGTAAGCCTTGCAGAATACTTTTCCATACCTGCAGCATTAAAATATCTGTTCTTAGGGGTTTTTTTAATGGAAAACTTGAAGCTTTTAGAAACAATCCTATCATTCTATAATGAAGTTGTTGGCATGAAAATGTGTAAAATCCACTAGTTTTGTTCCCTACTGTTTGTCTCCTTAAGTTGTTTGTCCAGCACTCAACTTGGGTTATAAATGAAATAAAAAGTTTTGTATAAACTGGATCAAAGAGAGGTGAGAAATGGTTTAAAAATATGTATTTTCTCTGTCTATCTGCCTAACTCTTACACTGTCCTCACCTTCAGGTGGAAAAACATTATTTTCTGACATTATTATTTTTCCTGAAATTTTTCATGAGAATGAGTATGATGAGCGTAGAAGATATTTTGATACTGGATTATGTATGCTTTTGCTGCTGTGTTCTAACAAGGAGTTTTAAGGGTTCCTTCTTGAACATACTAGTTTTGTCATCAACTCGGAACTTTGTCTTGTTTTGCATAAACAAATTTCAGTCACTGTAGTAGATTTCCATTTGAAATAAAGAGATTTGAAATAACCAGTATCAGTATTCAGTAATTAGTGCCATAAAAAAGGCACTAAAAAAGCTTGTAAAAAGGAAAGAAACATCAGGAGTGTTTTAGGAAGAGGAAAGACATAACAAATGATAAAATAAAGGATTTTTAGATTACCAGCAACACAGTACAAGAGTGAACTTGTGGATAAATAGGAATAAATGTGATAATTATTTAAGATATGTCCAGCTTTGTGGAACTGCTTCCTCTATTTGGCATTTAGGACAAAGGCCAAGATAGTTTAGACACAGAAATTACTCAGGAATTACACATCCAGAAAATTGCATATTCAAATACACAGTCTGGCAGTGGCAATTTAAACAGAAGAAGCCAAAATAAAACCAAAACCACGTGGACGCACAAATAAACCCCAAACCAGTAAGCCAAAACACAACCAACCAAAAAAACCCCATAAACCCAGAGAAACGTGTTTGTAATGTTTGTAAAAATGCATAAATTCTACATAAATATTAATCTAATCTCTTTAGATGTTATTATCTTCTCTAGGCAAAGTTCTCTAAATGTCAGAGTAGATATTTGAAAGATGCAATTCTGGGGGAAAACATATTAGAGGCACATTAAGATTGACTTTGAGGTTGAAGAACTGACAGGAAACTTAAGGTCATGAAACTTGTTTAAGTGAATAACACAGAAGAGTGTCTAATTCAATCTCTGTGTGCATAAGAGAGGAACTCAAAGTGTAGTAGGTACCTAGAAAATACCAACCCACAAAATTCCTTCTCTTTGCTATTCATAAGAATTTAGTCTAAAATGGAAATTGAGATTCTTTATATAATATTTGGATTTTGCTGCACACAGGAAATACTGTTTCCAGTTTTGTTAAAGTACTTTTTGTTTTCATTACTGATTTACATCTCTTAGTACTGTTTATACCAAGTGGCAGTATACATGGAATTGTGTTTATTACACTGGTTTAGAGGAGAAATTCAATTGGTTCAAATATGTGGAAACAAAAGGTTTTCAATTCTGTGACTCTGCTGAAAAGAATTTGGAAAAGATAATATGAATAATTAAGGATCTATATTCTCATGATGACATAGTCAGACCTGTTCCACCCATAACATTGCTGTTTTATCCAATCAATATGGATGCCCCAGGGCCTTTTGTGTTAAAAAGAGCAGTGTAAATGCAAGTTACTGACTCTGTAAGTAGGGATGCTTGGCTCTTGAAAATCTATCATTTGTCTCTTTCTGTAAAAGTCTGGCTCTCCAACACTCAAAAATATTTGTAGTTCCTCTAAAGCTGAAACATTCATCCCTAAATTGAGGAGAATGATGCATCTGAAGGTTAGCAGTGTTCTAAGAACTTGGTGCTTCCAAACTAATTTTTTTGCATCTTGCCAGCTTGATGTGTGGCAAATCACTGTGTTAGGAAATCCAGGAGCCACTGAAATCACTTCCAAGGGCATCAGTAGGGAAAGACTCAAGACCTTTATATTTAGCAGGTTTGAGTGGCTGTCAAGTTATGCTACTCTACTGATTGCTTTGGATATAAAATCAGTAGTTCTCTTGGAAATTAATTAATTCAAAGTTTAAGAAATTTTGGGCTAAGTATTTACACATAGCAAAAATGAGCCAGGTGTTCAAGAGCAATTACTGTAACATCAACACTTCAAAAATAATTAAATGCAAGGCATTCTTATCAAGGGTACTAAATCTTTATTACATTATTGAGAACTAAAGATAATTTATTGTACTGTCTTGAAAATATATGTTTTTGCCACAGACTGTATTCAGCTACTTGATTTTAATCTGTCCTAAGAACTTTTTTCAGAAAAAAAAGGTTTCTTGAATGTCAGATGTGACTTTTGTCTTTGTTTATAAGCTGTCCATCTCCTGCTGTAGAACCTTAGAAATATCTCCACACAAGAAGAACCCCAACTCGGCA
The DNA here is from genome assembly GCF_029582105.1 of Oenanthe melanoleuca. Taxonomy (NCBI): domain Eukaryota; kingdom Metazoa; phylum Chordata; class Aves; order Passeriformes; family Muscicapidae; genus Oenanthe; species Oenanthe melanoleuca. The sequence continues at coordinate 40,897,012 of NC_079362.1, forward strand.
TTAATTCCAGGAATGCAGGCTTGAAAATACCTTTAAAGGTAACTGCTTAGTTGCAACCACATACAGAGAAACAAAGTTCTGTAGATTTTTGGACATTCCTTATTTGTACTACATTTTCAGTAGATGTATACATCTATTGAACTACAGAACAGTTTTTACCAACTTCTTTTTAGAAATTACTAATCTTCTTTCCAATATTCTGTGCAATTGTAGCTGACAGTGTAAGGAATCATTAAATGGAGTAGCTAGCTTGACAAGCAATAGTCTTTCAAGCTGTCATTTTATAATGCTGAAAATCTATAAAGCATTGATCCAGATTAGTAACATTCTTTCCTCTTTGAATTTTGGGAGAGTATTTTTACAATTTTTTTCTTGGAAATTTTGACCTGCCATGGTGAAACTCTTGCTCTGACTCTGCCTCACAGACTGGACAAGACATTTCTCTTATGCTGTCAATTCCATAAATCTCTGTTTCTCTAACTTCAGATAAAAGTGCAGTAATTTTTTATTCACCTTTTAGTTGTGGTTTGCACTCAGCTTGAGTTGGGTCATCACCACAGTGGAAACATATATATTTTTGAAATGTAACAAGAAAAAAGCAAAGCAAAATTTGAAACATATAAAGGCTCATCATGTGTCCCTGTGTTAATATGATGTACAAGTCATTTGACAAAATGCTACATAAGGGTAGGTACTGTTCCAGTCATGAAAGGCACCCCTTTTGCCTTCTAATTCCCAGCATTGCTTAAGGAATGTGTAGATAAGTACTGGGTTCTTTCACCTTTCTATTTAAACTTTTGCTTTGGTGAATAGATTACGCATACGTGCCTTTATATCCCCAGAGATTACAAAACCAATTTAATAAATCGATAAAATTAGGAAATTCAAAGTCTTCTGAATGTCAATGACTTGAGGAAATATCCAATCTGCCCTTGTCTTTTCTAGATAGATATTTTAATGTGACACTCAGTTATGCAAGTATTCATGAAGGAGGAGTCAAATATAAATAAAAAGTCCAGTTCTTCTTGTCCTGTGAAAACTCGGTGAAAAACTGTTATTTGTTTACCATCAAAAGTGTCCCGGATAGATGACTTTGCTTATGCTGGAGTCATTTTTAATTGGGCAAAAATCAATAGATGAGAGACTGGCAAACAGAAATTCCAAATCTTGACCTTCAATAACATTTTCCTCTAATTTTCTTTGAAGGTTTGAGTCACTTGTTGCTTAATTCCAGCTCTCTCTTTCACTGGTGCTAATCACTTTATGCTGTTGTGGTCTTGTTGGTTGTTCAAATGGAATTGTTGAGACTGTTTCTAAATGTCAGTTAGCCACATGGTACCCAGAACAAAGTTCAAGCCTTTATTTCCATGCTGCCTTTTCTGAAGGGTGTTTAAAGGCTGGAAGTGGCGGCAATGCTTAGTGCGAATTATCGCGTAGCCGATCCGCGCACCTTGCCGCGTGCCACGCTTCTGCTCAGACACCGCAGTGCAGCGCCCTGGAGTGGAAATAGATGGATGACATTCAGGCATGACTGAATACACCAGTAATAAATCACCACGGCCTTGCCAGCAGCACCAGTGAAGAGGTATTTCTGTTAAACTGAAGAGTGCAATTAAACGTGTGGTGGGTGTGACCTGCAACAGAAGCACTTGATGTACTAAAAGTTACGGGTTTTAAGGTCTTCTAGCATTATGTGAAGTTTGCTGCACTTAGCATTCTCAAGTTTAGACATTGCATCGATTTTAGACATTTCAAAAAACCATTTTTCCCTTTCTTAGAATTGCATGATATTTTGTTATGCAGTTGTATTAATCAGGTTATATTTTATAATTTATAGATACATAAAATACATAACAACATAACTTTTAAATTCCAGTCTAAGCATTATTTATTCATGTCATTATTTAAATAAGCTTGAATTACACACTCTAGTGGTTGCCTACCTTTTGTGAATTTTCTGCAAGGACTCTTTTTTATATTTGTGGTTTTCATTGCTATCTAAGAAAACTTATTGGCTGTAGAAATTATACATTTGGCTTTGTACTCTTTCCATCTCTCCTACTTTTGGAGTTCAATATCAGGCAAAAAGGAAATTTAAGAATATTCAAGGGTAAGAGAGTACCTGCAAGGGTAAATATCAAAAATTTTCAATTTCTGTTTTTACTTTTCTGTGTGAAGAGAGTCTGACAGGGTGTTGTACATCTGCTCTGTGTTTGACTTTATCCTTTTCTTCTTTTACTATTTACATGTTATTTACATTGACTTTTTTAATACAAACACATAAAATCCAAAGTAGAAAAGGAAAAAGACAAGCATGTTTGCAGTTAAATAGACATGACCCAAGCCAAGCAACTTTACAGGGGTAACAATAAATTTACTGAGCTTTTGTTTCTGAAGCACGATATGTAAGGTAATGAAAGTGCATAAGTGGATTTGTAAGGTGAGGTAAACACCTGAGAGAAAGAGCAAGTGATATATCTGAAAATTAATATTATGATAGAGAAAATATCTATGATTCTTTACTTGTTACAATTCACAAAGTTTTGCAATTTGGTGTATGGACTAGGAAAATATAAACTCCTTTCCAGATACTAATACACTTTACTTTACAGCAAGCTTGGGCACATTTCTTTGAAGGTCCTGTGTTCACCTAAATATCAACTATCTAGCAACATTAAGAAATATCTAGAGGATTAAGTACTCATAAAGGTGTTCTGCTTCATATGTGTATATATAGATATGCATGTATCTTCATGTAAGTTTGTACAAACCTGTGGATTATTCCTCTTTCTCTTACTGTCTTTATTAAGGGCCCATTCCTTCAATCAAAGAGGAGAGGATTGGTTTATTCTAACAAGAATGAAACTTAGGCTGCTTTTTGTGGCTTTCAGAAGGCAAAAAATGTTATTAGTGCCCATTGCATTGAATGAATAAACTTCCAGAGCTGATTGTCTCCAAAACTTTTCGATGGGTTGCAATGCATGGGCCTAGCTTGAATAATAATGCAATTTAAATGCCATAATGTAAATAACACATGTTTAATATTACCATAGTAAAGCAGGTTTTGTTCATGTATTTAAATTGGGGGATTTTGCTTCCTTGGTAAGCTACTATGTAATGTTCTCAGCTATTGTAGTTTCAGGGCAAAAATCAATCTGGTCTACTGATATGAATAAAATTGAAATATTTGGATATATTTTTACCACAATTCTATCTCCTAGTTCTGTGTGTATATATATGTGTTGTACAGATTTCACCTATCTCTTTTTTCGTGCAGATGATTAAAGAGGGGCTGGGCAATATTGGCAGTTTCAGAGGAGTTGGCCATTACTGAATTATAAGCAGATTTAATTATTCTATCACAAAAAAGCTAGAAGAGCAAAATAAATACAGCTACTGCAGACAGAAACTCTGCAACTCTAATTGCCAGAGCACACTAAGAGCTTTCAAATAGTAAGTCCTTAAATAATAAATTGATATGGGAGAGAATAATGACACCCAGGTGTGAAACCTTAACCTGAGAGTAGTGCTGCATACTCAATGATATAATTGCTTCTATTACCATATTCTAGTCTAGCATGGGCTTTTGAGTCATAGCAACTGGATTGAAATGAAAGACAAAATGTATTCAAACCACAGGTGAGGTTTGAAGTAGAAATATATAATAAAATCCAGGTAACTAAATTGCTACTTGAGTTTTGAAAGTAGGCTAGGTATTATGTGAAAAATTATATTTAAATGCTATTCACAGCCTGACTTGCTTCCAAAAGCAAGGGTTAAGAAAATTCACACTGGGAACAAAAACAACCTTTTAACAAAGGTTCTCAAAAATGCCATAGATCTTTCTCATTTCTATGTGAAAACCTTTCTTGTTTCCAGGTACAATTTTTTCCATGCAATGGATAAGTTTGTTCAGCACTCTAAAAAATAAGAGCCTATGTAAAGTGAGTACATTTTCATGTATGTTTTATACTTATTTTGTATTTCTTTTTGTGTTCAGTGTAACAGAACATGGGAAGGCACTCTTTCATTAAGTAGACCTCATCACACCTCAGCAATGCTACAGATGTTAATTCACCAGCTGCCACTCTGAAACATATTCATCTACCACAGTGCAGAACAACAGGACTGCTAACATGACTGATACCAGTGCTTTTTTCTCAGAGCATCTTCTGGAAGTACCAGTAGAAGCAGGATCAGGGAAGGTGTAATCTGTTATATGACCTCCTACTTTCACTGTTGAGGCAATTTCTATCCAAATAAAGTACATTAGCAACAAAGAGAGCTGATTCTGGTGTTTCTGTGGACATAACAGCTGCAGGTGTTTGCTGCTACACCTCCAAATGAGGCCACAAAAAGAAGTGCATGAAAATTTTGGTGAATAAGAAATTGACATTTGGGCTATGCCAGCATTTTAATCTAAGAGCTGTGACAGTTTTCACACTCTGCTGGACTACAGAAATTTTTCCAAATATTAGAAGCTGAGGGCCATGTTCAAAATTTCCTGCATAACTACACATTTAATCTGAATGCACATTTACTATGATTCCAAATGCAAATCAGGTTGTATGTATGGAAATGGTCAGTTGAGCTTCAACACCTGAGGATCACATGAAGTCACAGTAATTGTGTATGCAGATTAAGCATACAATTTGGCATATATATATAAAAGTGGCCTTTTGCTTCATTGCTTTGAAAATGAGACCCTCTGAGCTTGTCATTAATGGGTGTCTCTTGTTATTTTCTTTTTCTAATGGCACTGCCAAAATTAGTATACAATAGATAGAGTTGATCTTGCACTCATTATTCTGTAATTTGAACTTTATCAGAGATGCTCTCCAAAGTCTTTGTTGGGAAGAATGGCCTTGTATGTCTGGGGCACTTCTCCAAGGACAATATCTGAGTGAGGAAAAAATATGGTGGTACTGGGGTCTTTCACATCTAACTCAACATATTTAGTTCTTCTATAGTTCATTTCTATGGCTATGTGTATATATTTAACACAAAAATAGTTCTTTTATGTACAAGATAATATAAAAATGTTCCCCATTTCATGTGACTTGATCTGGAACAAAAGGCTGGAAACCTGTGCAGAATAGCCAAATACATTTACTGATATGGAAACCAGACAATGGCCAAATGGAATGAAAAAAAATATAAATGGTGCTCTGATTTCTATTTTCTGATATTTTCTTAAATGTGTGAAAACATTATAAATTCTTTTTTCTATTCTCTATTTCTTCTCTTTGTTTTCATTTTTAATTGACTATAATCTGACATAAAAAATAAAGATAATTCAAGGTGGGTTGACTGTTCCTTACTCATTTTCAAAAGAGCTCTCTGCCCTGAGCTGTTAAAAGGATAGGAAATAAATTAGAATTTGAATTACAAAGAGTAAAACCTCATTTTAAAATAGAAATTATTAAAAATTTCCCTTCCTCTCCCCTTCATTGAAGACCAAAAAGTATTGAATGAAGAAAGATTGTCCATAAAATGAAGAGCTAGACAAGAGCCAGATCAGTGTAACTTGAAACAAGTTACCAAACTGTTAAAAAGCATCCGAAAAATAGCTTGGAGATTAATAAAAGACTCGGATATGTGATGCATTCTTCAGGAACAAAGTCAGTCAAAGTCTTCTTGCAAAATGGTAACAGGACTTTGGTATGGGAAAGACAATAAAATAGTGAGGTAATCAATAATAAAGGCAACAATAATTTGATATGGAAATGTGCGACCAACTGATTAGCTAAATTCAGAAGCACTGTACTGATAATATATCAGTAAAATGGTGCAAATATGGGAAATAATTCTTATTCAGAGAGAATTTACCATTGTTCACAGTTGAAAGGAAGGAGTTTTCTGAGTGTGGCATTTTAGAAAGAGGCATTGATGCAGCTGAACATGTTTAAGAGATTAGATCTTTCCAGTCTTGTGTTTTATTTTATCCCCAAAATAATAAAGACAAACAAAAAATTTTATTTCATCAAAAATAAAAAACTTGAAATTATTTATTGTGACATATCCATATATAAAGCTTAATTGAAATTGACATGTTCCACTAGGGGAAAAAAAAAGTCAAACTGATGAAACTTCATCTTCTGATGTAGAACTGTTCCATCAAAGGTGTTTTGAAGAGAAAACATAAAGCCATGACTCGAAATGCTTTCAAAAATCTTGCTAATAGCCTCTGAAGACAGACTGGACAATAATGTCTGTGTCTCAGGCTACTGACAGCCCCTGCAGCTTGGTCTTCATTCTGATGAACCCAAGACAGTGGATACCACAGTGTGACCCTCTATGTGCCCAGACAGAGGTTTTCTGCCTTCCAGAGGCTGCTGATCTGCCGTCTCCTGCTAGTACCAGCTACCTGTGCAAAGTGCAAAATGGAAAAATGTATGTAGCTTAGAGAAAGCAGGCTTGGGAGAAAATATTGTGTGAATGTGTATTTTGGAAAGGTCTGAAAATACTGTCATAATGGCTTGAGAATTATACTAACCAAACAACCCATTTGTTGTTTAAGGGAAATTATTTTCTATTATTGGAATATTTGTGAGGAGTATTAATCTTTTAATATAAAGCTTTTTCTGTGTCCTCTGATTTGGGTGTGAAGACAACTCACTCTGTTAGAGGATTTAGGCCTCCAGAAAATGCATGCTCAGAGGCAGAACACGTTGAAGAAGGCTCTGTTTTCTCCTCAACAGTTCAGAGAGGGGTTCTTCTGCCCTGCAATGATACTGAATGTACACCTGCTTGGGATATACACACACCAGGAATATCAGGTTTCCACTTTGCACTTGGAATTACGAGCTGTAAGCATTAAATTATCAGGAAATACTGATAAATTGTTGTAGGCTTCTTTGGGTAACAAGATTTCTGAACAGGTATTGACATCGCAATAAAGAGTACCAAGACCTGGGGTGAGGAGCTGAATTTTTAGTGCTGAAGAGAAAGAAAAAGGTCAACTAAAATATCTTTTTATGCTGGGAAGTAAAGGAAAGGTGATAGAAGTTATTTTTACAGCAGGTAATATATTAGTATTTTGTTGGAAATAGTTAACAAGGATTATCAAGAATTTTATCTCCTTACCAAAATACTGATCCTGTCTTAAATTATTGAAAGTAACTCAAATGCACTTCATTTCAAAGAGTGATACATGTAACCTGTAACCTCTAAAACTCCTGAACTACCCCACATAATGAGAAAATAATTGAATAAAACTGCTGGTGAGACATCTGTGACAAGGTATTCCTCAGGGCAAGCTGTATTGAAATATTGTGAAGATTTGTGGTGTTTTGTTATTTTGATTCAATGTAGAATAAATTTTCATATGCTTTTCTCCTACTTTAAAAGCCCTTTTCAGAAATAAACCTCTTATATGTTATTTTCTCTTTTCTCTCTCTAACAGGCTGGCTTTTGCAAGTTCTGTTTTCTTATTCAGTTAGGCATTATATCTTTATGTAAAATAAAAATGTTTTCATTTAATGAGTGATAATTGGGGCAGAAGGGAGGAGAAGTAGTTTGGCAACTTTATGCAGATATAGATGAAAACAAAAAAAAAATAGAAGTGTCAAGAAAAGATAAGACAAGTGTGAGATGATAAGAGTTCTCCAAGGTCCTTCTGGCAGGAGCTGCAGCCTCCATACCCCTGGACAACCCTTTCATGTCATCCTGCAATGTGTGACTCACTTCCTCCCACAGTCAGGATTTGATTTCTCATCAGTTCCAGAGCCAGCACAGCCTGTAATATGATACAGTTCCTACACAGAAACTGTGTTTGAGCTGCTGGAGAATATTATCTCCTTTTCTACCTGTACATCTTTAGCTAGGTTCTAGAAGACAGCCTCAACCCAGAGGTGATTGCTTTTCCTCCTCTCTCCCACATTTTCTGTTTGGATTTTTCTTTTTTTATCATTCTAGTTGTGTTTCCACTGTTAAGTCCTTCAGGAATAAAATTAACTTGAGTTTAAATATCTTCTAGTAACCTAAGTGGGTCATTAAGTGTAAAGACGTTTGGTCAGATATCTGGTTAACACTTTAACATTTTCATGATTCTAGAAAGCCATGTTTTGTCAGGATCTGGAAAACTTTGATTAAAATTCATATTCTTTTAATGAAAAATAATTTAAAAAAAATACCTAAGGAGTGATTCAAGTATTTTGAAACAAGATTTTGGTTTAAGCCCAGATAAAAACCACAGCCACACCCTCTATCCTCTCTAGTGGGATGGGGAAGTCCATTGGAAAGGTAAAAGGGAGAATATTTGGGGGGTTGAGATAATGATGGTTTAGGTAGGTAAAACAAAAGCTGTGAATGCAAGCAACACAAAACAAAGAATTAATTCACCATTTTCCACAGGAAGGCAGGTATTCAGCCATCCCCAGAAAAGCAGGGTTCCATCACATAAAGTATTGACTTGGGAAGAAAAATGCCATAACTCCAAGCATCACCTCTTCCTCTTTGTTTTTCACACAGTTCTTATGGCCAAGCATGCTGCCATATGTTATGATATATCCCTTTGGTCAGCTGGAGTCAGCTGTGCCTCCTCCCAGTGATGGTGCTCCCCCAGCCTGCTCCCAGTCTGAGCAGCAGCAAAGACCTTGATGCAATGTAAGCACTGCTCAGCAGCAAATAAAACATTTCCTTTCAAAGTGCTTTTGGAATGGAAAATAATCATTCCCCAAATCAAAATTCTCTATGGGAAAGTATCCTTTTTAACAGTAAATTTTTTTTATGAGGGAAATCATCATGATTTTTCCCCCAAAAAGTGTAACATGTAACATGATCTGCCTAGTCTGCAGAGAAGATGAATCCAAAAGAAAATGAAAGTCTTGTGATGTCCCTAAGCAGATTACAGTAAAATATTTTGAATTTAGAATGTCAAAATATTCTGTCTTGATCTCAAATGCTGAAATGAAATGTGGGTAATTTGAATTTTCTTTGTGATTCAAAACAAAGCCAAGTATTTTTCTTGAGAAATTACATAACATCAGAGAAGGGTTGATGGATCTAAAACAACAGTTGTAAGGGAACTAGGAGACACAGTTGGCATTAATTTTTGTTGTTGAATGCATATCAGCCCACGAAACCTGAAGAATTGTTTCAAAATTGAAGGTGGTAAAGCAATCATCAGGTTGTATTTTTGAGGCATTTGATTCTTTGCGAAGGAAATACAGAGCAGGAAAAGTCCATAAGATGTAAATAAATGAAAAAGAATTCATAAAATACTTCCATAAAATAAAGGCTTTGAACAATGTCAGATGGATTTCACCTGTAAGCATTAGAAAGTTTGCAGCTATGCCTCCATCTCCAGAATCCTCCCTTTGCAGCTGGCTGAAGACCTGGTGCACCATATGGGAGCAGTCCTACTCCACCCCCTCATTACACCTGCAGGCAGGAAAACTCTTCAAACTTGCAGTTAATTACCCCTTCAAATAGAATGTGCAAAAGGTACAGGAAACCCCTGTGGAATCCATGAATTATCAATTATAATATGAAAAGAATTAATCCCCAAATATAAACAACTTGGCAAAGGAGGGCTGGCATTTTGTTAAAGGCCTTGTTGCCCCCTCAAGTAAGAAAGATCTATTAACTTCAAACACATGGAAGAACACAAATTAAAATTAGGTCACTGCTCATGTTACAACTTCAAGCTTCATAAAGTGCAGCTTGTGGTTATGTCATGTGTTTCACATTGAAAGCATTGGTGGATGACTTCCCAAACTCTTCAACAGTCTGCTACCAGGGATTTTTACCATAGGTTGACCACAACACTTTCCCAGCTGATGTTAATAATGCATACCCGGTTTTGTAAGTCTGACCATCTTCTCCTTCTCAACGAACAAATAGTTGTGGTGTGATTGTGGGTGACTGAATTATCTGAGTGCCTTCTATGAGCAGCTTTTCGGGATGGAAAAGGCAGCAATATAGTCCTGGCTTAATTATGGGTAGTGATGATGGGTTGTTGAAAGCATCCTTTTAAAAGGTATGCAACTGCAAAACGTGACTTAGACAAGAAGAATGAACAATGTCTAAAGAGAATACACAAATCGTGTAACTAGTTTAAAATTTAAAAATAAATTTAATTTCATCTTCTTCTCTACGGCATTGGTTGGAGGTGTGTGTGTGTGTATGACACAGAAAATTTGCTAGTCAGAGTATAGCTGCTTGGACATAATTTGTTATGAAAATTCTTAGGTCATAAATCATTGCTCAGCAAGTAAAATGCTACACATAACAAGAAATTTTTGTTATTTATTGTAGTATTTTGCTATTTCCAGAATGAGGCTCTCTTGAAAACAGAGACATCAGCCTATCCATGCACCCTGCCATGTTTCATTTAATTAACTTTGTTTGCAGACATAACAAGCATGTTACTTATTTAGTTTATTCAGTTGTAAGTAAACACTAAAACTAGGATACATTTATTTTAATCCTTTGATTTAGTAATCACACATTTCAGAAAGACAAAGACATTTCATTAAAATGGAAGTAAAGATCTATGCCCTAGGTTAAAATATTCTTTAAATCATAGTTTGAAATATTTTGTCAAACTCAATATTCTGGTTTTTTTCCATTTGATTTTATGCTGGTGTAATATCCTCTGAAAGTGGTATTTTACTAAGTACTGCATGCATCCTTCTGAAGAGTCTTTGAAAAAACAACATCAGAAAAACTTTTATCATCCAACAGTGAATGTGATAAACAAGATATCTGCCTGTAAAGTACCTGTCTGAGTCCTGGCTCCCAATCTGTCCTGGCACCTGCCATTTGCATCTTCCTTGGTTTTGGGACCTGTACAAGTGTCGCTGGTAGAGCTTATTCAACCAATCTGCAAATTAAATAATTTTGCTTTCCATGTGTTGTTTCAAAACCCTAAATTTTTATTACCTTCTCACTGCATCTTTAAAAAATGTCATAGCATTTTGTTTCTTGGCAGATTTTTACTAGCCAAGTCTTCAGTGAGGTTACAGCTTTGTGAATAAAGCATCATTTACTCAGTGGCAAATGCCAACAGATAAGCACAGACTTTGAAATGCAGATAAGGTAAATATTAGAACACTTCACTCTACTCCACTATCACCTCCCAACATCAAGCCATAGTATAAATTTTTCAGTGCTAAAATAGCTAAATATGCTCCAAATCATCATACATTTTCTTTAGGTTTTCTTGTTTGGTTTGGTTTTTTGGTTTTTGGTTTGGTTTTTTTTGTTTGTTTGTTTTTTTTTTTTTGTTTTGTTTGTTTGTTTGTTTTTGTTGTTTTTTTGTTTTGTTTTGGTTTTTTTTTTTTGTTTTTGAGGTTTTTTTGGGTTTTTGTTTGTTTTTGGGGTTTTTTTGGGGTTTTTTTGGTTTTTTTTTTGTTTTTGTTTTTTTTTTGGTTTTTTTGTTTTTTTTTGTTTTTTGTTTTTTGTTTTTTGTTTTTTGTTTTTTTGTTTTTGTCTTGAGCACCATTTTGTGGCCTCAGCAAGTCCTTTGAGTCAATGGCTTTATGAAAAAAAGTTGTCAAAATGACTCATGCATCTCTAGCTCCCTTATTGTTCTATTATCTCCTTTGGAATAGAAACGGGGTGATACTTTCCCTTCCAGTTCATGTCCCTCTGTAGGTTCTGCTAATGCAGATAGGTGTTGACATGCCTCCTTCATCTTCACAGGGTGCCTGAAGAGATTCACCACAGAGGAGAATGAAACATCAAAACTTCAGCCTTTGAAAATTAACCAGCTGTTGTCAGTTTAGATCAAGGCACAGAAATGAAAGGGTTCAAAGAGGTCTTGGAAACTTTAATACATTGTGCCTTGGCAAAGGCATTTCTAAAGACTATAGTAAGCTGAAGAGGAGTTTTGGAAATTTATATCCTTTCTTACATTCTACTTATGATCTGAGAAATTATTTTTAACAAGTTTTGGTAACTGATTTTGGCCTAGCTCATGAAAAAGGTATCTAGATGTGTAATTCTGAATGCCTGCTTTTTCCAAATTCTGTAGCCCAGGCTCAAAGTTGCCATGTGAAAAGCCATGCTGCTGTGGCAGCCTAACTTTGGAAGAGCCTAAATACAGCACAACCTCTTAGTCTGATCTCTCTGTATCTGGAATTTTACTTCCACAACTGCCTTGTCTCACACTCCAAAGTCTCAGTAGCAGACCTCAGTCCCCCTGCATGTACACCATGTGGGTTATGGCTAATTTAAAAAGGGTCTGTTGAAGGAAAATAAGTTATTGATAGACTAGTACACATGTGTTAAACAAATGAATTATTACAACTCTGACACAAAGCCTCTGCTCACCTCTGTTTTTCCAGGTCAGCACTTGCATTCCCCAGAATAAAGCAGTAGTAGTCAAACCAGTAGACTATGGTCCAGGTTGGGACTGGAGGCAAATTCTAACCCTAGCCTCCCTCTTCCAGAGGAATAAAAACACAAAGAACTGGGTTATTGCAAAACACTGAATTTATATTTTATTTTTAAATTTTCTTCAAAGGCTGCTGATGCTGTAAAATAATAATAATATAAAAGTTTTAAAAACAAAAATCCAGGATTTTTGAAGTGAACAGTATCAATAACTACTGAGTGCAGTGAGTTTCTATTTCATAGCAGCAAAATCCAAAGAAAAACCATGCTCCTGAGAACAGAATAGAAGGATTATGATTACTTAAGATAAAATTTTAAAAAATAAGGAAGAAGGGCGAAATAATACAAAGGAAGTAAATTTCAATATCGACACTAACACACATGAGAAATATGCTTATGATATATAAAACATAAGCTAGGAAAAAGCATTATTAAGATACAAAATGTTACATGCAATTGGAATTGCTTGTGATCCATGGACAGGCTAAGAAAAATGTATGGATATACATAGTGATATAATGGCTTCTACCTAAGCTATACATCCAAGGGGAAGATATTCTTTCTGAAACTGTACATTGTTCAAGATATTTAGCTATGAGAGAAACAACGTCATTTTCATTAAGAATTATCATCCTTTTGCAATTGTAAAAGAGACATGTAAAAGGTGTAAAAGGAAATAGGAGATCCTTAATATATCTACAGAAAGGAAAAAAGTTTTAATGGAATCCTGACTATTGTCGGGGTAATTTGCTCAGAGAGAGATGGTGTTTGTAAAATACAACCTCTTTCACGTAAAAAAAAAAAAAAAAAAAAAAAAAAAAGAAAAAAAGAAAAACAGAAAAAAAAAAGGAACAAAAAAAAAAAAGAAAAAAAAGGAGATCCTTAGATCCTTTGTTAGGCACTCTGTAGTTCCCATCTATAAAGATGGGAAAGCACAAGCCTGAAAATAAGATTTCAGTTATGCTATCTCATGTGTATAAGAGAGAAAGGGGTTGTATAGGGGACATGGTTTCACTTTACAGTTATGGTGAAATAAAAGCATTTCACAGCAATAATGTTGCAACTACATGGTAGTTCTACTGGAAATAATAAATGTGTGGCAAATTGCATTATTATGCCATTACTTTCCATGATGTATTTTTTTCACAAATATTACTTAGAAACTGGACTACAGGCAAAGCTAACTTGGTACAAGTGGGGGCCTTTCCAGCTCCTACTGAACTGACTGTATAGAGTCCCATCAGTTTCAGTGAACCTCATAGAAAACAAATGAACTATGTTTTTATTTACAGTTGGGAGTCATACAGCTCAGAGACATTACTTGAAACCTGTGTCGATAAAGAAATTCAATGGTAAGGGCTACAAAACAGACTAAAAAAAAAAAGATTAAAAGAAAAAAACAGATAAACAGAGCAGCTATACCAGAAGTGGAAAAAATCCCCATGTTAACATCTAAGATCTCTTTTTCTCAGAGCAAATGCAAAGCACAAAGCCATGTTAACCCTTCACCTCTAACTACTACATAGTGGTAGTATTTTATACTGCATGCCTTTTCCCATGTGAGGATATGAATAAGCTGATATTGCTCTAAAAATAATTAATCCAGTTTAATATAATTAAGACATACACACATGTTTATATGTACATCTGTATTCCTGTGAGGATGCTTGTTACAAAAAACTACTTATACCTGGAGGCACTGGAGTGAAAGACTTAAAGTAGATGTAGCTTGTCATGTTGCTGGGTAAATTCCAAGTGCCAACAAATTTGTGGTTTTATCAGCATTAAATATTTTACGTGACTATTTCTCCAATTTAATTGCAGTAACATGGCAAGATTCTTCTGGAGCCTTCTGTCAACTTCTCCTGTTGGTATCAAAGCAAAGCAAGGAATTAATTCACCATTCCCTGTTGTCAGGCAGGTGCACAGCCTATGTCCACCTTCCCTTGTATCCTACCACAGACAACAGGGAGTATAGCACCATATCTCATTCCATTCCTCCCACAAGGAAGTTGTAGACAGCCGTGGGCCACCCCTCACTCTCATCTTCCCTCAGCTGAACACGCCAGGATCCTCACCCACTCCTCTCAGTTTCTGCCCACTAGCCCTTTCATTATCTCTGCTGCCCTCCTTTGGACACATTCCAATGCTTTTCCATTGCACTGACACTGTTGAACCCAAAACTGCTCAACAGGCAAGGCTGCACATATGCTGTATGTAAGCGAGACAATCATTTCATTTCATGAGTTATTTATACTTTGCTTAGGGCCCAAAGCCTTCAGATCCTTTACCACATTCCTGCTCTCCAGCCTCTTGTCTCCAGTCTATACATACATCTCCCTGGGTGCAGAATCCAGCACGTGTCCCTGTTAAATTTCACACAGTTGGTGATTTCTCAGTGTTCAAATCAAGATGTCTCTGTAAGCCCCCTTTGGAATCAGGGACTCCTCTTAATACATTACCACCCATAAGCTTTGTGTGCACTGAACATCTGTGTCCAGGTCACTGATAAAAATGCCAAAGAGAACTGGCCTAAATCTGAGTCCTTGGTTAGCACTCATGTGTTTCCAGACATTATCCATTTACTCTTTAAGCCAATTGTTCACCCATTTCATTTTATCACAGACCTAAAACAACACCCTCCAGCTATTTAGGACTCAATTACCCTGGAAACCCTGAGCCTAGCAGAGCTGTCAAGACCGTGGTGTAGCTTTCTTATCCACATCCAGTTGGGAAGATGCCTCTGCCAAGGTGGGAGGGGAAGAATTGTGTTGAGAAAATGAGGATCTCTCTTGTGCCCCAATAAATGCTAGTCCCTGTCTCCCCAGGTAAATCTCATGGGATCCCTGGTAACTGGACTCAGAGGAGTTGACAGTGCCTTCTCCACTGCATTTGGGGAAAATAAAACCAAAATATCTTTATTTCTCTGAGTTCTTCTATTAATATTTCCAGGAAGAAAATAGCTTGTTTTAATTTTAAGTGCTCTTGTGGTACACTCAACCCACAATTTCTGCCAGTTTCTTTTTATGTACTTTATTTGTGATAATAGATATTAGTCTGCCTCCTCTAGAGAGATTAAAACCTAAGAAAAAGCAAGAGAAATCTTACCACTGACTTCTTTCTGCAGATGGAAAGTTGACAGGAAATATTACATAAGAAACTAAACTGTTCATTATGAAAACAGCTGAAATAACAGATGATACTGGAAAGTAATGTATTTCTTTAAATGACATTTGTATAGGGCCTACAGATGTAGTCTCAAGAGGATGTCAAGCAGAGAGCAGCTGACAGAATGACAGCAGAAGATTTGATATGTTTTAATGCAGATTTGCCTTTCTCCTGACTCTATGCAGGAAACAGCCATCAAATATGCAGCACTCTTTTCTGGTGACTGGAAGGGATAATGAGAGGACTTAACAAGAAGGATTTTATTCATTTCAAATGGAAGCTTTTGGAAGTGAGATTGATTTACTTATATCACTTTCAGGTCTAGTTGGTGACCTAGGAGACTCCATTGCTTCAGTTTGTTCCATTTGGAGCAAACCAAAAGACTTTAAATTAATATTTTGTTTAGATTCTGTAGATGTAAAGCAATTCTGAAAGGTAAAGGGGGTGAAAACAGAAGGGACAGCTATTTTCAGTAATTAAGTACTAAATTCTTATGAACATTTTTAGAGAGTTATATCTACTTTCAGAAAGACTGAACACAGCCTGGCTTCAGAGATCAGTTATGGCATGCAAAGTTATCTTCATTTGCTCTGATTTCAAATGCCTCTGATTAGTAATGTCACCATCTGATAAGCGACACAGAAATGCTTCCCACTTCACAATGACCAAAACACAATGCATTTTCTAGAGCTCTGAAGAAACTGCCCATAACTCAGTTGCCAGCCTTTGGGGCAACTGGTCTGATCATATCAGCCTTCTGTATGTGTTAGGAGAAAATGGTTGTTGCTGTTGTGGGGGGCTTTTCGCAAGGTATGAGGCTGATCCTGCCCCGAATATTGTCTTTAAACTGTAGTCCTAGGTGTAAGATGAGAATGAGACTGCTCATTTCTCTAATCCTTACTGTCTTTATTTACAATATGGTCTGTACTTCAGTGTATGTATGGGAGACTGAACACAACAGTGCTGATGGCAGCTGGTATTGTTGGCACTGTGACACCTGTTTTCTGCATACGTTCTACAAATAATAATTCTAAATTATTATTTAGCATTTTGTTATCTTTAGATATCAGGATGGTGCACAAAAAATATTGTGTTGTCTATTTCCAGATGAGGAAATGAAGAGGCAAGTGAAAAACAAAGGCAGGTATACCATGGAAGCCAAGTAGAGAAGGACACTGAGTCCACCTCTTTCTCTGCTAGCCACATTAAATAAAGTGGTCTACAAAAATAAGATACTTTTGTCTGCTTCTACCTTCTTCAGGGGTAAGAAGACTGTTGGACAGAAAATCTTGAAGATATCTCTAAGTGATATATTTTGAATGTGTTTTGTAAGAAGTATGGTTTTGAGAGATGTAGATATGTGGGATTGCTTCATATCCTTTTTAATATTAATGCCTTGTTAGCTAGATTTAAGACAAGCTAAAATTATTAATCCAAATTATTATTTGGATTTTTTTCTGAAGGAAATTTTGCTAAAAATATATTAATTATTTTACTGCTTCTCTAGGAGAACAGATTACTTAGATGATGAGTTTAAAAACTAACAAGGTGTATGTTTGCTTCTTGTTAGCTGTGAACACGTGGTGTGAATGAACACTGAATGATGGTAGTGTTACCAGGACAGGGGATATCAGAGACTCAGGAATTGGATGTCTCACAGAGTCAAATTGGCTTTACCAGCATGAGTCTAACAGTCATACCAACCAAACCAAAAAAAAACAAACCATTATCATTGAGGGAGACTTTGGAGTGAATAGCAGAATAGCAAACAATCATTCCACCTCTCAAAAGATTATCACAGCAGTTGCTGTAACTACAGTGTGGTTTTATGGTTATGCTCATGCTGCACTGTGGTGCACAGTGAGGAGTTCAAACAACTTATGGGCACTACAGTTTATATGGCATCTACTGCTGCCTCTCAGGGCAATGTTACACTGAGTTAAATCAAGGAGCCCTTAATTATGAATGTTCATAGTCACACAGGTTCATAGTCATGCAGATAAAGAAGAAAAAACCTGAATACTTCAGGTCTCCTGGCTCATTGTTGATTGGTCTCTTTTAGAATGTTTTAGCCACAAACCAGCAGTTTGTTTTTTTTAATACAAGCTGTAACTTTCCATCTCTGACTTAGTCAAAGATCACACAATGGCCATAACTTTATCAAGGTATTAGTAAAAAATCAATATGGTGCTTGTCTCCCTGAATCCTCTTTTGTAGTCTTAATTACAGTGACAATGAAGCCAGCATTGCAAGAACCAGGATCAGTATGTTTGCATTCATTATAATCCTGGTGGGATGAATTTTTCTTTCAAGAGTATTAAATGTTTTTATGTGCAGGTTTGGGTGATTGTACACATTTTAAATATGCTATGTAAAATCTCCATTTGATATCCGCTGGAATAAGGCAATAAATAAATATCTATATAGCCTTTATCAAATGTCAGCTTGGCCTTCCAGTTTTCAATCTTTGAAAATGTGAAAAGTGTGTATACAGACAAAGTATTGCATAATTTAAAAAATTAAGAAAAGCCATTGCACAAGATATGAGAAACAGAAATGTACATTTAGTACATTTTTGCTAGACTGTACTGGCTAAAGAAGACAGTATCTACTCAGTGAAAATCAGTTTTCTTCTCACACTGGAATGATACTTTAAAAATGTCCTTGTCAAGCACTCTGTAAACCATGAGACTACACATTTATTTCTGGGAGTGTGGGAAGAGAGGCTGGGAGGGTACACGGAAAGAATACAGAACCACTTCTTTTCAAGAACACTCTTTGTAGCCTTCTTTCAGCAATGATGATGACTACCAGGACTAGTGACTAAAAAAAAATTTCCTCATGCCAGTGTACTGTATGCAGAATCAGCATCAGGTTGTAGTCTTTTGGTTCTTGAGCAACACCTCCACGGGACAAGATTCCCTGTAAAATACTTCCAATGTGCAAAGCTGGTATCTTGGAAAAGTACCAGAGGCCTCCCCTAAAATATGAAAATCAGTGGGGACATTGATAGATTCAGCTCTTAGATTTTTGATCAGGACATTAGGTAGAAGTTACATTTCTGGTTCCATCCCCTTTCAGCCAGTGTTTCAGTGTTTCTTCAGTGTTCACTTATTTCATCACGGATGACCTTACTGCATAATTGTTTTCCTCACTAATCTCTAGTAAAGTACCCGTCTAGTGGGCTAGATCCTCCTCTGTGACTCTGTGGTCTCATTAAACATCAGACTGAGCTCTAGCCATATGTATAGACTCCCACACACACCAGCACCAGGAAGTTTTCACCACGCTTTGACTAATTTTACAAGTAGTTCTGTTGCCTTCCTAGTGTGTTGTGAAGAATTAATTTTCAGTGCAGCTGCAGTCTTTTCAAGTGATTGAGAAACAAGTGTGAATGCTGAGAATACATTGTGATTCCTTATCTTCATCCATCAGAAACTGCAACTGCCACAGATGGTGTTGCAACTTCAAACCCTGCTGGTGCTGAATAGCACTGTAATGTTAATTTAAAACAAAAATGTAGACGTCAATTCAGGATGCTGCTGAATGGCACTGGAAAACCTTTATTATACTGAATGAAAGAGCTAGGATAAATTGTAAAGCAAATCTTGGTTTTACAGGGAAGCTGTTTTAATAAAAGGATTTGGAGAGTTCTCTTCTAATTAGGTTAATTTCTTTTTTCAAAGTTTGGTAACTAGAATAAGAGGAGACATGAAGAGAGAATGGGTCTAAATATTTCTGATTAGAAAAATAATTTGTTAACTGTTTACCAATTAATTAATGTTGTATCTCTTGTGTCTTTTGTAAAATCTCTGTGTATGTTGTACTATTTTGCTAGCACTTGATATAAAAAAAGCATCCATTGAGGATTGAAACTATTTTTTAAACATTAAAGTTATGTAGAGAATAAGATGATTTGGCATTTCACCACAAGGATACTTCAGTGAAGATTTATATTGTAGAAAAGGACAGACACCTGTGATGTCTTTTTAAGTGCTTTAAAAATCTTGTTGCAAAACATTATTTTACTTTAGCAGATGGCATGGTGTCTCCTTAAAAAAAAAATCCTATTCATGGGCTGAGTTGAGCCACATTCATGTTTGCCATTGCTGTCATCTTGTAGGGATTTAATTGAAAGCATGTGATATTCTATAAGGCAAGAACATAATATCAGAAACAGACAATTTACTGTGCAGTAACATACAATAGAATGCACTGCCTGAGTCTCATACTGATGTCTGAACAACATCTTCACTCTACACTAAAATTCTTTTTTCATTTTGTTCTTTGAAAAACATCCAGGTGATTTTCATCAAGAGGAGGCACAAGAAAAGCTCCAGCAGTGGGGCAATGCCCAGAGGAAATACAGAAGAGGTCATGCCAGAGCTGTCTTAATGACTGAAAGGTCTCATTCATATTTTCTTCATGAGGAAGGTGCATTAGGCTCTGACTCATATGCATATGTTCTCCTAGTTTATCTTGCTTATCTAAGGTTTGATGCAAAAACTGAGGTAGGATTTTTTTTTGCCTCTAAGACTTCATTCAAACTCTATGACCTCAGTTATTGTGCCAGACCCTTCTCTTGAGGAAATAGTTAACTACATATTTGTGATCTACATAATTCTCAGCTAAAGAGTACAAAAGTACTTAACAGAAAGCAGATGTTAGAAAGTCAACTTTTGTGGATTGGAACAGCTCTTAGCACAGAATTTTATTGTGTCTTTCATATAATGACATCCTCTTAGCCATATATAAAATCCTACCTGCAAAATGATGGATCAAAAAATCTATTTTTTTTTTTTTTGTGTTCAGACAAAACATATCCACTTACACCTCTTTGGAGAAAGATATCACTTGGGCAAGATTGTGTTCTTCATTAATACAAAATACTGTTCACAGAAAATATAAAAGAGGTTGGATTGCTCATGATATGCAGGCAATACCTTGTTTTCTAAAATGATCTAGATCTTTTTTGGAGTGATTTTGCATAAAACCCAACAAAACATGTTTTACCTATTATAACAACAGGTCATTTGCCTCTTTAGTTTACACTTTCATAGGCGTATCTTGGGAAAGAATGCAAAAGAGATGGTATTATAGCAGGTTCGGAGGGATTTTTTTTCAGGAAAGAGAAGGAGTAAATATGTTCCTCTTAAAGTAGAGTTTTGTAACTAAGACTCCACCTACACAATGCCCATTCATACTGAAAGATTGAATTTAATCAAAGTGCTTGCATAAGCATCTTAAATTAATGAGATAATCAAAATATAAAAGGGAAGTGTAAATAGATTTGAAATATTTCCAAAATTTTACATTAAAGTTCAGATTTCTGGTTCAACATATTTTGTCTTTGAGATTAAAAAGAAAATGAAGACAGGTATAATAGTCCTAATATAGAGTGTATGCAAGTTGCACATACTATGCAAATCAGTGTAATATGAACAATAAATGTTATCATATTTAAAAAAAACACTATCCTACTTGGTGTTTTGCAGTGATATTTAAGTCCTCAGTATTTTATGAAATCTGTCTTAGAGTGTAGTTATACTATGTTTAGGTAAATAACATATGGGACAATAGAGAAAAATATATTTTCAGGGTCAAGACTATTTCTAAGCAGAGACTTTTCAGGTTTTAAAGCAATGATGCTGAAAATCTGGGCTGTGGGTTTAGGGTTGGGAGGGGGAAGCACATGGGTGGGACAGAAGGGAAGAGAGAACTTAATACCCAGTTAGAGAATTGGCAGCTTTCCCTTTTTCACCATTACATAGATGTGCACAAAAGAAGTGTGTTACAGAGTGACCTTATGACTCTGGTTAAGCAGCAGGAAGCAGCATTAAATGGAATCTTTACATTTCCTTTTTGTTAGACATGTCAAAAGTTTAAAAAGCTGTTATTTTAAGAGTCTTTTTCTTTCCCCATCCTCAAAAGATTCCAGGTGAGCTGGGGGTGGGGGTGAAGTAGCAGAGAAACAATTTCTTACCATCAGAAATACTATACTTATTCTTCCTCATTATTAAACTTGAAAAACGTTGCACATAAAAAGTGAACACCAATTTCTAGTGTCTGTATTTTAAGTATGACATACTTAGCAGTGCTCCAGTAGGGTCACTTTTCAGTCATATGTACATCTCTCCAGAGATGCCCAGGCAACAAAAAAAAATTCACTATATTCACTGTATTTGTATTATTTTTAGAAGAAACCACATAACATTTTAGAGGCATTTGAGGAGCTGCATCCATTAGACTTACGGTTTTTCCAAGAAATGTAGAATACTCTCATGGTACAGACCTATAAAGAGAATATCCTCAGCTGATCTGGTGACATTTTTAATCTAAAGAGTAATAAGAAGTTTTAAAGAAGGGATCTTGTTTAAACTTTCTTGTCTGAGAATACTGAGAGTAGCACTATCTGCTGTGTTGTAGTAGTGCCCTGCCATTCATCATCTGAAACTCTCATAAGCCTCTGCCCTTCAATTATAGCAATAGTTTAACAGTAACAGCTGTACTCTTAATTTCAAAAGATAGTCCCTTTGAGATTACCTAACCTCTACCTTTTCAACAGTTAATTACTTTGCTTTAAATTGGTAATTACGCTCCTGCATGTCTCTTTCTTCACTCTGCTTTTTGTAAGCTGTCCATGAGGTTACTCTCAAGATGAACATTTTTTAATCCATAAAAAAGGTGGTTTCGAACCAAGAGAAAAAACTGAAGCTTCTCAAAAAGCAGCAGTGCAGCAAAAGAGAAGTAGGCAGAAAGAGAGGGAGGTTCCTTTATCTGCTTGGAAGTTAATAAGCCATAAGACATTAACAGTTAGAGTTTTTAATCTAATCTTATTCTTCTGGGGAAGATCTCCCATCAGTATTCAAGTCTGAATTCAGCAAGATAACCAGGCTTAGGTTCAGCACAAGAACAGCCCTGTGGGTTTCTTCGGAGCTGCATCTTCACTTGAAGCTCTGTCTTCTCTTCATCTTCATAAAGGATAGTTTCAAGACTTTACAACTTTCTTTCTCAGTCTGGCCACAAAACATCTAGAAATAGAGCTTACTTCTGTGATTTTTTTTCTACTGATTCTAAGTAGTCCATAGTGAAGTGATATTATTCCTATGGTAGAAATAATTTTGCTGTATATGAGGGAACTCAGCCTACTCCATTAATCAATGTAGCAAGAACCATACAGAAACAGATTTGTGAACAGCTTGCAAGGCATATCATCAAAAATGTTGTAAATTTTGGTAATCAAAACGGAAATATTTTTGTGTATCTGGTGGTACAGGCCCTCTAAATTAGTCTGGGAAAGGACTATCTATCCGCATTTTCTAGAGACTGAACATTAGCTTGGCAGTAATTTGATGTTGTTGATGAAGCTGTTGGAGTTGGAATAAAAAGAGGAAAAAGACTGTGCATATTTTTTCTATTGAGTCATTTATGCAAATAGTATGTGGAATAAAACCTGCCCATGGCAGAAACTATCTCTGCAATTGACATTAAAAAAGAAGCAAGCTTTACCTGGAAATGAAAGAAATATATCTATAATTTATCTCTTTTTTACTTAAGTAGCAAGTTTTAATCTGATAGTCGAGAAAACAAAGTCTAAAGTAAAATAGGACAGTTTTAGTCACTGTGTAATGATATCAACTTCAAAGAAAAAGGATCAAATATATAATTGGCAAAATACTTCATAATGTGTTCTATGGCATTTATCTTATTTCAGACTTTGAGCTTGAGCTTATTTGCTGTTATGAACTTCAACAGCAAGAGAAGGAAGGCAAGCATTAAAAAAATCCCTGTTAACTGAAATAGTCCTCTCAGTAATTCAAATAACCTGATATGCCTGTGATCTTCATGTCTAGGTTAAATATTCATGGGAGTGTTGCAGTATAATATAACTCCTTGCAATTCCTTTTTTCTTTTAGAATAGTGTAGGCCTGCTTTTTAGTAGTAAGTAAACTAGGTATTATCTCTAGAAGGACAGACTTAAAATATTTTGGCAGTTTCTAAATAATTTTAAGTTAGAGGGCTGTTTCCGTAGTCTCATGGGTAAACTAAAACTAAATTCTCATTGTAGTTCTCTCAATTTATAGCAACTAGTGCTTTGGTTCATTTCTTCAAAACTATCCAGATTTATGTGGTTATAAGACAGAGACTGCCTGCCATTCTACTATCGTTCTCTAAAGCATCACTTGCTTCATAATTATTAATTAATTTGTTAGGCCTGTTAACTAACACATTCCTGTTCATATGTTCAGTTTTCATGTAAGTCTGAATTATAACAGATTTTGTTGAGAATATACTCTCAGCAAGCTTTGTCCCATGTCAACAGCCATAGGATTGAATGTCAATATTAAAAACAATTTCTATATTGAAAGTATTGGGTTGTTTTCTAACCTGGATGCAAATATGACATTTCTAACAAGTTTTTTTTCTTATGTCCTGGGATATTATGCATTGTTTCTTCTTTTCACTGTCCAACATCTTTTGAAGTGTAGGCAACTTTCAACTAATGAAAATAATTTAAAACAAAAAAACAAACAAACAAACAAAAAAAAAAGGTAGGCTTGCAAATAGAGACAAAGGTGATAAAATAGAACTTGTTTGGTTTACATTGAAAATTCTCTCTTATGGGTTCAGGAACTTAAATTCTCTTACCAGTTTTAAAATTGTTGCAACCTCAGTTGTTATAAATAAATTCAGTGCTTGTGTGAGTAATCTAGTATGTGGTCTACTATATCTTTATATATCTTCCCGTAGACAAAGTTTTCAATCTGTCTTTGACTTGAAATTTGGATTTCACTTGTAAAGAATTTGGTAAACCATAGTTACACTTGGATTCTGTATTCAGTATTTAATTTTATCCTCTATACTCACAGCAGCTTCAATTTATACATTGTAGTTTAGTTTTTAGCCTTGCATGGGTTTTTTTCATGTCCAGATTTTCTCTTTTCTAATCCTATGACATGTCCGCCAGTACCTTTTGTTTTCTCGTGTATTTCTCATCTATAACTTTTTATTTAGTCATTATTCCTTTGTCTCTTTTTTGCTCACTCGCCTGCTTCCTCTTTCTTCAAGGCTCACTTTCTTGATTCCATGTTCTGTCATGCCCAGGTGCTCAGTTTTGATTCAAGGAGACAGAAGCTCTGCAGAATTAGGTCAGATTGGGCAAACAGTCACCTTCTGGTTTTGGTATAATCTTAGTTTGCTGCACAATGCAGTTGGAAAACCATATTTGACTCCAAGTAGTGAAGAAAATTTGATAAGTGTTTCATTCGTGCATCTAAGAACAGACTGACTATTTCATTGTGGTGTGTGTTTGTAAACCCAGAGTAAACCCAATGCCTGTTTTGGGAATACCTAGGTCTGCTTGCATTAGCAGCATTGGTCTCTTATATTTTTAGTTGATTTCTTGATGACAAAGCACATCTGACTTGGGTTTTTGTAAAGTTAAAAAATCCCTGCACGTTTTCTATACCTTTCTCTAAAATTCAAACTAAATTACAGAGCCTTGGAAAATACTGATCATCTTTTAATAAAAATGAGGCTTATATTAGTACTTTTAGTTTTTTGCAGAAAGCACAAGGAAAGACACTATTCAACACTAATATTTTCTTCTAAAGCTATCAAACATACAGGTATCAAATAAGTACCACTGAAAACAAATTTTCATTTAAATACTACTTTCTTACTGAGGCTAAAAAAATAATGAAGTTTTTCAACATATTTTGTTTTCAAAAATAGTATTATAATTATTTTAATATCATTGACTTTTAAGTATCTTTACATTATCTAGCTATTATTTCCATTGCAATTCAAAGAGTTCCAGGCCTAGCCAAAATCAGCAGTATTTTTCCTTTGACCTTTAAAAATTTAGATTTCTCACCTCCCTAAGAACATATCTCAAATACCACATGGTACCTATGGGGCATCAAGAAAAAAGCAAGAAATACATGATTGTATGTATGTATTCGTTTATATAGATAAAATTTTAAAAATAAAATTTAATTTTCAAGTAACAGTTTTTATTTGATACCTGACTGTTGCTTCATCACAGGAGATCAGCAAATGTATTTTATCTTGTGGTGAAATTAAAAGTTATATTGACTAAAGCTCTTGAATTCAGGTCAGCCAGTAAAAAAGGCACCGAATCCTCTTAACATCTAGTTTTTTAGTAATAAAAGTAATACATCTTTAAATAATTTTTAAGTGTGTTATATCTGCCACCACAGTTATTGAGCGCTTTCCTTCAGTGGATAGCTGGCTGCAAGGTTTAGATTTCAACCAGCTGTCATCCTTTAAATATTTTAATATTGAGAGAATTTCACTTTTAAATCAATATCAAAGAGGGGAAAAAAAAAATAAAATTCTTTCTCTTTAGCCAGAGCAGGAGATGTCAATGTATAATTTGTCATTTTCTAATTCAACTCTCTCCATTTGGTTTTGATTTAGCACTAGACCTCGGAAACCAGAGCCAGCATCCACACTCAAAATCTGTTTTAAATTATGTGCAGCAAGATTTTAAACACATTAGCAACAAGAACAAGCTGTCCTCATACTAACTGGTCCTGCTTTGTTCTTGATTGTGGAAATCTCACTTTAACTGCCCTCTAATTTGTTTCAGATAGCTACTGCACCAGCAGCTGCCTTGGCATAGGATTAAACACACATGAAAATATTATCTTTCCATACAAATTATTAGTAGTGCCAAAAGCCATAAAACATTTTTTGGAAAAATTATTTTTTACTTTCCTTTTCTTTTTATTTTCTTATTTTTATTATTATTAAAGTTCAGTCCCCCATATTCTTTTCCAAAGTCTTTCTTCATCCAATCGTCTAAAAAGTACTTGAAAGGAATTAAAAATGCAAAATTGCCTGGTTTTCTAATACAGAGATGAAGTTTTGATATTTTACTCCTGGTTGAAAAGTTTGCACATCAACTTGCATGAGCCGAGGATCTACCACAATATAGAATTCTTCAAAATTAAGGCAATTTCTTAGTAGTTTTAAGTACCTAAAATAAAGATAAGACAAAGGATAACCTAGCAGGGTCACATACATTTTCTTTCAGATATTTTTGTTTCAAATGAGAACACATAGGGAGAATCCAGAACCACATTTCAAAATTACCACATTCAGGCAACTAGTGACAGGACAAGAGGACACAGAGCCAAGTTGAGCCAGGGGAGATTCAGGCTGGGCATCAGGAGCAATTTCTTCAGGGAAAGGGTTGCTAAGTATTGGGATGGACTGCTCAGGAGGGTGGTGGAATCACAATCACTGGAGATGCTCAAAAAACAAATGGACAAGGCACTTAGTGCTGTGGTGTAGTTGACATGGTTGGGCTCAATAATCTCAGAGATCTTTTCCAACATAAATAAAAGGGAGGAATGAAATTCTTTCAATTGCAGTCTACCAAAAATTGCCTTTAATGTCATATCGCTGATGTCACTGACATTCCTCAGCACAGCTGTTTCTGTGATATATGTTGGGGATTTGTAAGCATTTAGCATTTTTTTAATAGTGACAAGGGAAAACCTAGGTGCTTCTTTTTCTGTGATTATTGAAAGGATCCTTGGTGGTAGTTCACTATGAAAAAAGTATTTATCTATTCTTAGTTTAATTCCTGGGAATTGCTGGAAGATTTGGTGGTCATGATGGTGTCTCTATATATGCAATATGTGTATTTTCCTTTATTCCAATTCATTGAAGGAGTCTGCCACGTACTTTCAACTCAATAATTTCATACCCTTAAAAAAAGGTTTCCTTTCCACTAAGGTCTCTAAAAAACAGTTGCTTTACAAAGGAGACAAGTTGTCAGCATGCTTGTGTCTCCCCCAGACCTGTCAGTGTGTGGAAGGTAACTTCCTGACATGGTTGGTAATTGAGCCTTCCAGGGCTGTTCCTACCCAGATTTGCTGTTTATGAACAGAGAAGGGCTCATGGGAGATGTGGTGGTCAGAGGCTGTCTTGGACAAAGTAAGCATAAACTGAGTTTTCAATTCTTGGTGAAATAAAGAAGGGGGTCAATAAAACCCCTGCCTTTGACTTCTGGTGGACCCTGACCTGCTAAAACGAGTGGTTCAGAGAGTCCTTGGGAAACAGTCCTCAAAAACAAAGGTGGCCAGGAGGTCTGGACACACTTTAAGAAGGAAATACTAAAGGTGCAGAGCGGGCTGTGCCTTATGTGCTTACAAACAAGACAGCATGGAAGAAGAGCTGTCTGGCTGAATAGGGAGATTTTGCTGCAACCCAGGGGAAAAAAGAGAGTTTTTGACCTTTGGAAGAAGGAGCAGACATAGCAAGAAGAATATAGAGATGTCAGTACATCATATAGAGACAAAATTGGAAAGGCAAAAGATTCAGCTAGAATCACTGTGGAAGATAATAAAACATATTTTTATAAATATATTGAAAACAAGGGTGATTTATAAACATATTAACAACAAAAGAAGGGCCGAGAAAAATCTTCATTCTCTATTGGACATTGTGTGGAATATTGCCACTAAGGATGAGGAAGAGGGTGAGGTACTTAATGCCTTTGTCTCAGTTTTTAGCAGAAAGACTGGT
Source organism: Oenanthe melanoleuca (assembly GCF_029582105.1). Classification (NCBI taxonomy): domain Eukaryota; kingdom Metazoa; phylum Chordata; class Aves; order Passeriformes; family Muscicapidae; genus Oenanthe; species Oenanthe melanoleuca. Next base: position 40,925,083 of record NC_079362.1, read on the forward strand.
TGTCCTCAGCTCCTTGACCTGGGTGACAGAGACAGGGAGCAGAATCCAGGAGGAAGGAGATAGTGACCTGCCACTTTGACAATCATGACTCTATAGGGCTGGGTAAGATACACCCAAGAGTGCTGACAGAGCTGGCACAGGAGCTCACCAAGCCACCCTCCATCATTTATCATCAGTCCTGGTTAACTGGAGGGGTCCCAGATGAGTGGAGGTTGGCCAATGTGCTGAGTAGAAATGTACAATAAATGTTGGAAGGAGGATCCAGGAAACTACAGGCCTGTCAGCCTGACCTTGTTCCCAGGGAAGGTTATGGAACATATTATCTCAAGTGTGATGACATGGCACACAGTGTAAAACCAGGGGAGCAGGTGCAGCCAGCAGGGGAAGGGCAGGTCCTGCCTGACCAACCTGATCTTGTTTTATGGCTAGGCTGGATGAGGGAAAGGCTGTGGTTTTTTTGGTTTTTTTTTTTTTGTTTTTTTTTTTTGTTTTTTTTTTTTTTTTTGTTTTTGTTTTTGTTTTTTTTTTTTGTTTTTTTTTTGTCTACATGGACTTCAGTGAAGCCTCCAATAGAGTTTCCCCACAGAATTCTCCCAGAAAGGCTGGCAGCCAATGGTTTGGGCAAATGTTCTCTTTGCTGTGTTAAAAACTGTCTGGATGGCTGGGCCCAGATAGTTTTAATGATATTAACTTTAATGATATTACCAAGAGGGTCATTGTTTTGATCTGTTGAAAAATGAGCCACTTGCAAGTATATCAGGTTTTTTAATATTAACTATTATTATTATTAAATAGGCTACTTGTATGAAGTTAAATCTTCATTGTGCTGAAAAAACATTACAAAATCTTCAGGAATTCAAGTCTGCTGCCATATTGACCAAAAAATTATTTCTTAGGTTGAGTCAAGATTTGGTCATGATTTTACTACTCAGGAGTAGCTGCCAGGAGGCAGTGATTGCCACATACACAGGTGATGACAGCTGCCTGCTGTTAGCATTTTGAGAGAAGGTGGGGGCAGCCAATCGTTAGGAATCAAGAAGTGTCTAAATTGCCTTTTGATTTGAGATCATTAAGAAAGCCTCTGAGTATTGGCAAATTTGAATCTGAATACTCTACAATGTGTTTGGGATATTAAAAAAAAAAAACCTCTTGAAATTAGATTCTCCTTCATGAATGAACGCTAACTATTAAAGTGTGCTTGAGAGCTGGATCATCAGCTTATACACCTGTGGAGAGGCAGCTAGATACTTCAGAGTGAACAAAAACCTTGGATTTATTTCAGGTAACAGACACATGCATGTTCTCTTAGTTCTGACCACCTATTCCTTAAGCTTTGTGATTTGTGTTTGAAGCTGATTCAGTGCTGCAATAGGTTACAGAAAACTGAATTAAAATATTAATTTTGTTTTGGGCTATGAAGAATCAGGAAAATCAAAAGGAAGGGACGCATTTCTGCGTATCCAATTTGATATACTTTTCAGACTAATTCCACTTGACTTTTATAGGTTTCTCATTTCATGTTGATGTTCCTCAGGCTCTTCAAAATATAGTTTCCTTTTTTAATAAATTCCTTCTTCTGTTTCCTAAAGAATCTGTGGCTTTTCCTGATATGTTTCCTGAAGGAAATTAATCTGGACCACTTCCTATTTTTTTTTCACTTTCCCTCTTCATGATAATGGAGGTATTTAGCACCTTTAACTTAAAGAATCTATTTTAAAGGTTCAATATCTTTCTTCTCTTACAGTTGAAAAAGGCATTATTTTCCTAGATCCATGTCTTGCCAGTTTGAGTTTGGCTTCAGCTTGCAGTCCCATTTCCTGTCCTGAACACTGGACCACAGAGCAGTGGCTGGACTTCAGTGGTTTGGGTCTGTGTAACGTTGTAAAACACTTTACTCTGCAGGTTTTCATTCCAATTTCCCAGGCCAAGTACTGAGTTTAGAACTCAGTGAACAAGGAGCTTGGCTGCAGTTTTGTGGTCTGGATCAGACTCCTTGCCAGCTGAAATTTATTCATATTTCGAGAGTGGAGGTCCTCCTGGAAATAAGCCAGAGATCTGTTCTGCCCTGAGCTGAGGTAGTGGTAAAATGGGGGCTGTATCAGGATTAAAAGTGATAGTTTTATCACTTAGTGGTCTTGCTGGCTAACTTCCACTCAAAAAAAGCCAAGTTAGAAAGGGATAAAACATCCCCTCTTTTTCTCTTCATGCCTGCATCAATACTGCTTAAGAACTTCAGAAAAGGAGTTGCAAAGCAGGGATAAGGCTTTTCAACTGTGAGAGCTTGTCTTTCATCTTTTGCAATTCCTTCTCTTCGAGGGCCATGTGTGAGCTATCCTGTTCCTCTTTGGAGATCACAGGCTTCTCTGGTGTCTCTTCAGGAAGAAGGCAGTCAGATTAGAAAGATTAGGAAATATTAGGAGACATCATCTTCTAGGTCTTCTATCCTGGGAACTGGATAGAAAAAAGAGTTGCTCCTTTCTCTAAAGAAAGCCTTCAGCACTAGCCCCAGAATTTGGCTCTAAAGTAAATTTTTTTTCTTTTCTTTTCTTTTTAGTTTTCTCCATAAAATATTTCAGGAACAACTCAGAAGTAGAGCAATGAGACTTAACATAAGAAAGATTATTCATTCTATATGGACAAGATGTTTGCTTCAGAAATTAACTTTTTGGTATGAATTATTAGCCAATTTTGAATAAAGTTTTCAGGCAAACAGGATTATACTTCATTTAGCAATGGCCTACATCCCTCAATCTTTAATAGCACTAACAGAGTTTCTGTGGAAATCAGACAAATATTTCTAATAATTTACTCTAAATAAAATGTTACTGTATTCTTGAGAGAACTGCCTTGTCAAGGTTTTGTGCATGTCCATATATGTGCATCTTTTCCTTTAAAATCTTATCTGACTTATAAGTAAGACTGGTTTGATCTCTGATGCTCCAATTTTACAGTGCCTTATGTCTTATATATGAACTGTAAAGGAGAGGAAATATTTCCCTTGTGAAACCTGGGAAGGATCTTTGAGGTTAAGCCACGTCTCCAATGGTTTGTACAGGTGGTTTGATGCTATGTACTGTTTTGGCATTATTTTGAAAAGTTTTTCTTTCTTTCAGACTAAAAATAGAAATGTAGATTCATTGACTAATATGAATACAAAAAAATCAATTCAATCCTTAATTACACCCTTACAAATCCAGGGTAAATTCACTGATAAATACAAAGTCAGTTAACTTGGGCTGTCCCCCAGATGTAAGAACCCTGTCTTTATCTCATTTTTTAGAAATTCTGCTTTAACAGAGACTCACCATGATAGAAAAAAATAGTTATTCATCTTTGAATTAACACATAAAAAACCAAGAGTGCTTCTGGTTTGTGTGTACCAAGTGTAAATCAGTTTCTGCTTTGTTTTTCAAGAATACTTTTCCAACACTGCAGTTTACTAAAGAGATTATGGGGATTACTTTTGCTAAAAAATGTATTATATTCTTCTTTCCCCCATTCTGTTCCATCTTTGTCTGATGATTCTGGAGAATAATCCAACACCTTCCACAGCATTACTCTATCAAAATTTAAAAAAAACAAACAAAACAAAACATCAAATTCAGCATTATTTTTCGTTTATTTTTCATCTTCTTTTGGTAAATTTCCAAAAGAAATTGAAATATATTTACCAGTAGAAACATTCTGTATATTTCAGTATGCTACTGTTCTGATTTGTTTCAAAATGTAAAACTTAGATTGCAGAAATTAGCTTCTATAACCTATGGCACACTGATACAGCAAAAGTATTTTCCAAATCCTAACTGAAGACCAAAATGAACAGAATTGTAGCATCACAAAATAATTTTGATTTGAAGGGACTTCTAGTCATTTTCTAGTTTGATTCCCTTCCCACAGCAGTCACCTTAAATTTAGATGAATTTACTCCATACCTTGTCCAGGAGAGTTGTGTATATGTGCAAAGATGGAGATTTTACAAGTTCTTTTGGCAGCATGTCCCATTGTGAAGATCTTTCCAGTGTGATTGGCTGGAATTTCTCTTGCTGCAAGTTGTTACCATTGTCTTTCAACCTTCTGCTGGAGAACCAGCTCCCTTTTCACCATAACTTCTTATTTTAGTTGATGATGGCAAATTGATACCTTTAGTTTTCTCCTCTTAGACCTTCATGTATTAAACTCCCTGACCCTCTTCTATGTTTTGTGCTTCAGCTTTGTCACCACCTTGTTTGTCCTCCTTTGGACTCTCCAGTTTTTCAACATTGTTTACATATTTGGATTCAGTACTCCTGATGTAGCCCATTAAGGATTGAAGAGAATAATAACTTCTCTCTGCTATTTGGGTACTGTGGATGACTTTTCTACATGTTGTCACTAGCTTCTGGAATGCTGGTTTGTAGCTTGGAAGTTCAGGATTCTTGGTTATTAAAAGCTGTCATTGTTCCAATGAGTCCAAAATTACTAAGATAATTTACCAGAAATAAACAATTTCCTCTTGCAGTAATGAAGCCAATATGTACTTTGGTATGTCAACAGCTGTTAATGTTTGAACTATGGCAGGTTCCCTCAAAATCAGTGTCAGACATATTTTGATGCTCTTTTTCACACTGGTTCCTAGTCAGTAGCATACATTTTTTTCATTCCAAGTTTCAAGAAAAATTTTCTGTAATTAAAATTTTTAAGATAGTCACTGCAGCATTGTGTGCTGTCATAGCCATAAATGCTCCATATATACTCCCATATACAGGAATACAAATATATTACAAAGTGCCACGAAGCGCCTCCTCCTGCACAAGAGTAGTCACAATATAAAATTCTCAAAATAAATATTAGAATTTCTTTCCACACTTGATTAAGCAAGTAGAAATAGGAATGTTATAGTTTTTCACATCACTTTAACCAGACCTCTTTAACTTACTATTGCATTCTGATGTATTAAGACTCAGGAACTAGAATCATCTTCTCTCCCACAGGCTAATTCTTTTCAATAAGGCATTCACAATTCTACATTATTAATGTATATATTTTAATAGCCACAAAGTCAGGAATTCATCTTTGTATCAGTATTATCTAACTAGAAGTAGATCTCCTATAATTTTCATGCTTAAATCTTCATAACCAATGCTTCTGGAGGATACACAGTAGTGCTTACTACTTTAATCAATGGAAGATTAAGATAAAAAAGATTATCTGACTTAGCATTTAATAAAATTATCTACAGAGGGCTAATATAAGAAAATGAGAAGGTTTTCTGGAAGCTTGCCAGTATTCAATAGCCTAGCCTTGCTTTGATTCTGGTGAAAAATGTATTTCAATTTCAAACTGATTTAAGTTTGAATCTAGAACCAGTATCTCAATCGTTAAATAATTTGAAATTTTCTATGGCTATTGTGTCACTGGCATACTGTTCCTCTTTCAGAAAGAGTACTTCTGCTATAATATCATACACACATGCATTGCAGTACCTCCAAGACCTAATTCTGCCATTTCTGTAAAAGTATTCCCAGCCAAATTCAAATAGGCATTTCAGATAATAATGGGTCGTTCCTTATTCACTCTCCAAACACAAATATTTTAAATTAGTGTAATTTCAAAATGAACAGATATGATTTCTCAGAAATTTTCAACATATATCCAATGTACTTTCTAGGCTCTTCTACTGTAATCCTTTATAATGATCCTTTCAATAATTTTCTTCCTGTTGAATATACTAAAGTATTTTAAAGAAAAACAAAAGTGATACAGTGGTGGCACCATTCAAACCTGAAAATGTCCTCTTCAATAAGAAAATTTACTGTTTGGGCAGTGGGATGCTGTTTTAATATCTCTTGGTTTTATCACCTATAATGCTTCATTAATTATTTAATTGTACTCACTTTCTAAATTAGAAACAATCTAAAATATTTAAAACACTGGTATATTATTAAAATAATCAGCAGGCAAAGTGGCAAGTTGCTCACCAAAGCAGACACGCAGCAACTTTAGCTGTCCTCAGCCTGTGACAAAAATACTGAATATATGACTTTCTTTCAGATAGCTTGCAAAACCCTGGGCAGCCCACTATATACCAGGTTTCAAAGGCTTCAGTTATTTATTTAGTTCAAATGTGGAGGATTTCTGTCTATTTCCACCTTTCCTTTCTTTGAGCAATTCTAAAGCAGCTGGCAGAATAGTGGTCTAACTACTTTTTTCTATTTGTTTGTGAAAATCATATATTGTGTCTAGAAATTAAAGTCATTATAACCTGGCTGCAGCTGGAATCTCTACATAGAGAATATTGACTATTTTAACCTGCCATAAAGCATCTGGATAATAAGATATACAAGTAATAGATAAAGTAAGGAGTCTAGTCTGGCTCATGGACAAACCTGAGAAGTGAACTTTCATTGGATTTTGGTAATTTGAGTGGAAAAAAAAGAGGACTTTGGAGATAAAGTGTGAAATAGATGTTTTCACCTTGTATTTCTGATTCATTAACACTGGGTATATATACCTAAACTGATTAAAGTGTACCTAAATTGAGGGGTTATTTCTGGTCTTTTTTCAAATTCATGCCTGTATGTATTTGAAGTTTGATATGTATGGAACAGATATTTCTTGTAAAGAGAGGTGGAGCCTTTTGAAGCTGCTGTGCTCACAGCATACCTTTTCCACCAAGGTTAGAGAGAGTAGAGAAATCATTACTGAATTTTCAATGCTATTCTGTTTTGCAGCAACTTGAAAATGTTGGTAGAACACTATGGTAATATCCTGTTTATCAAAGCTCCATTTAAGAGGTTGTTTGTCACAACAGCATAGAGAAACATTGGAAATAGTTTTATGACTTTGCTGTAGGCATCAGTGGATTGTGACACAGCCTCAAAGGGACGTGCAGAGAGAATCCCATCACAGAATAAGTTAAATCTCAACAGTTGGAAGCTGTATCACTGTATCTCTTCAGTTCCAGGTCCTCAGCTGACTATGCTTAAAGTTTTCTCTCCCATAAACTGGAACACCTGCAATGAAAATGTTGCAATAAAGCTGCATCAAATATCAAGTACCCAGACATGCAATAACCTCCTGAGACAGAAGAGACTTTGATTCAAAGCCATTGCCTAGTACAGGCTGAGGTAAGTTTCAAACATTTTCTCATTTCCACAAAACCATCCTTGCCACTCCCTTAATAGGCCAACAGAGGATTAAGTCCTCCAAGGACCAAGGTAGAATTTGTGCCTACCTTTCTCATGAAACTAACTTTTAAAAAACCCAAATCTTCTTACCTTAAATTAAACATTTTGACATTTTTATTCAGAATTTTTCACTAGATTTCTGAAAAATCCCAAATCAACTTTTTGACTAATAACACATGCACCAAATAAAATACTCTTCGGTGCATTAGAAAACATAATTCAGAAATGATGTAATTCAGAGCTGTTACACAGACATCAGCAGAGTTATATCAATTTCTCCAATGTAAATTTAATGTTGTAACTTCATATGACAAACTACTGCAAGAACAAAGATTTTACAAGGAGTAATTATATGTTTTTCCATAGATTCATATTAGTTATTTATCTACTTTTTAGCAAAAGCATTAAATTGCCCTTCATAAATCATAACTCAGTGTTCATAAACAAAAATTAAAAAGTGGATTTCTGCACAATGTGTGGAGTTATCTCACATGTAATGAATGTGATAAGAACCAGTGCTAGAAAGAAAAATAAAAATCCACTCCTTTAAACACTCCAAGCCCCTACATTACTTTTTATAAGTATTTCAACATAGGCATATAAAAAGTACCAAACTCTCCTTTCTTTCCTGCAAAAAAAATTGCATGTATAATGCAGGTCATTATGCGCAAAATATTTAATATTTTTTTAAATAAAGCAAATATGTTAAGCTGCTCCAATTTTTGTATTCACATGAAAGAGTTTCTGTCTGCTTGAAATACTTAATGAAATAGTTTGCTCTAGAGAGTGTAGAAAATAGTAGCTAGGTTCCTATTATCTGGTCCTAATAAAAAATAAAAACATTTACTTGTTTATCTTCCACTTTATGTCAATGTATATGAATTCTGCATCTTGAGACAGCAATGAAGAGAGCCAAAGTAGAATTATATTGCTTTCTTTATGGAAATACTTTATTTTCTACACTTGTTAGCATCCTTAGCTGACTGCACAAAAAGACTGAATGAAGATTAAGGCCCTCTTCTTGTAAAAAATATGTGTATTTACTTAACTTTGTATACTCTGAATAAGTTCTTTAAACTCCTTTTCCAGATATTCAGTGGGATCTCAAAAATACTGAGAACAAGCCAGAAAGCTGGCAAATGCAAACAATTGATGTAGAAAACCAATGCATCTACTGTTAAGCCATTCCTAAAAATCCATCAAAACCCTGTGAAACGCACTGTGGAGTGGAAGAAGCATAATGCAAGACAAATACATGAGAAAATTACTAATTAGGCTTAGAAAGAGCAAGTGTTCAGTTGTTTTTTTTTTCCCAGATTCAGAAAAAAAGCAGATTGATGTATCATACAAAAAACATTTTGATATATGTTATTTTTGAGTTTCTTAATAGGGTCTTTTTAAAAACCTGAAAAACCCTAAGAAGTTTAAAAAGTTAGACTGTTATAACATTAAAATAGTTAATTATGGAATTGGACAGGATGTCATATACATTGTTATTCATTTTTATAGAAATAATACTGTAGTGGAAAACATTTAGAATTTGTAGTAAAGGAAGACTGATGGAGCAAAGGCTGTACAAGATTACTGAAGGTGTTAGGTGCATTGTTTGCCACTGAGTAGCTTGTAGTAAAAAGAATCATTTACTGTCCTATAAAACCTACAAAAGGTAGGTTTCTCAAAAATGTTGAAAATGTTCTGCCTTTTCTTCCCAGTTGTGCTCCACCAGCTTAATAATTCAGGATTTTATTTGTTTATCACTGATATTGATTCAGCATAAATGTGTGGGCGTATTGATATGGAATGCAAAGGGTAGAGATAAGAACTTTTGCATAATTAATAAGAATGGCAGTGGTGTTTCAGAAAGAGGCCTGTCAGCCATGTATTTTGTTTCAGTGGTCACTGGATCAAAAACAAAAAGAGCAACCTCCAAAGAGCTGGAAGAAAACTAATAAAAAAATCCACAGACATCTACGTGAGTATGAGAAACATGGTGTATGTTCTCCTACTACCTTTCTACTTTTTAAAAATAGTCTTGTTAAAAACCTAACACTCAGTCAATACTGTAATGTGCTGAGGAATAGACTTCTGTGTGATGTTTGAACTGGCTTCTCAGTGTAATGGGGGAGGGAAAAAAAACCCACTCACAAAATCAATGCAATCACAAAATACAATAATCCCTGTATTAAAGGGATTAAAATTTGGCTAACCAATAGACCACAAAATGTAACCCATAAATGAAGACTCATCTTCCTGTTGAGGTTGCTTCTAGTTCAGACATTCAGGAATCTGTCCTCGCCCCATTGATCTTCAATACCTTTGTAAATGAACTGGAATAAAATATGGAAGCATTGCTTGTAAAATGTGCACATAATACAAAAACTGGTGGAGAGAGAAGTTACAGTGGTCATAGGTCAGTTATAAACCAGGCTGATCTGATTCATATAGTGAAGTTGGCTCATTTGATCAACATGAGGCTGAACATTGCCAGATGCAAGGTCACACAATGTACAAAGAAAAAATGTACACTGTGATTACTAGATGAGAGATTGTATCATAAAGTGCATTACACTGGAATGGCTTACCACAAATAATCAAATAAACATGAGCTTTTCAGTCCATACATCTACAAAAAATCTTGGATGTATGGACAATTACTGTACAGAATACAGCCATCATATGAAGTCTTCACCATGCATAGAGATTAATACTGGCAACCCTGCTTGAAAAGGGGCATTAAGACATTAGAAAGGATTTTAGAAAAAGCCATATAAAACTTTCAGAATAGAAAATTTGTATATTGAAACACAGCTAAGACACTCGTTGTGCTACATTATATAAAAAAGTTTGAGAAGTTTTCATTATCATCAATGTGTCTACATACATACAAGTTTTCTTACAGTGAATGTAATTTTATCAGGACAAGTCACAAAATCCTAATTATTGGATTTAAAAAGCCAGAGAAATTAATAGTGGGCAAAACTTTAAATTTAATTATAGTTTTTAAAATGCAGTTATTTTTGTTCTGTTAGTAATTCACCATTTGAGCAACTTGTTCAGACATAGTAAATTTTTATCACCTGAAATTCTGATATCAGATTACCACCTTTCTGAAAAATCTTGTTATTAAACACAGGTTACAGGGATGTTGAACAGCTTATTGAACAGAAAATTTCATTAGAAAATCAGATTACTGTCATTCTTCCGTCAGGCCTTTAAATATTTTTAACTCCTTGAAGTTTTATGCAGGTTTTTCTTCTGTTTTGGAGCCAGTCTCATGTACTGATGCAACAGCCCTGGGATGCCACGGCTTCCCAATGTGATCCCAAACACAGAATACAGGCATTACAAAATGACTGGTGGATGGAGAGAAATGCAAGGCATACTCAGGACACCCACCCATTCCTTTTCACATGGCTGCATTTGCAAACACAGTCAATTAGGCCTGAAAAACATTGATGTTTTTGAGATGTAAATATTTTTAATAGACTTATTTGGTTACTTCTGCGATGTTCATATTTTACACCTATCACATGCTAAATGAGAAGTGCTCTCTGAATGGATGTGTTGGTTTCACGTGCTAGGGGAATGGGGTGGATTCACCTGAGGGAAGCAACACGAGGCTGGGGAACAGGAGGGCTGTCCTGTGTCTGGGAGCTTCCCCTGTGAGCTGCTGACACCAATCAGAGAGCTGATTTAGTAGTGGACAGCTCGGGAAACCAATTAAAAGTTATTTCGCTTTCACAAATCACATTGGATTAAGTTAACTGTTCCTCTTTGGCCTTCCAGCTGCTAGGCTGATAGCAGCCCCCGGGGCTCCAGCCCCAGATGGCTCCGCATGGCCCCGGCCTGGCTCGGCTCTCCACGTGGAAGAAGAGGCCTCCAGCTGCCCATGTGGCTTCTTCATTATCAATGAAGAATTTTAACTTCTTAATGCCTGGATAAGATCCTCGATCTCCTGAGCTCCCCTGAATCAGAAGAAATAAAGCATGGAGTCACAGAAGTCAGTAAAATGAAGATAAAGTTCCTGATGGGAAGAGATTGAAAAGATGCAGCTGATAAGTAGCTGAAAACCTTTTTTGTGGCTAAGGGGATGGTGACTACACTAAAATTCCTTTAATCTGTGAAATATACTTGGGGAGGTTTGGTTGCTTGAGAAGAAGACCTTTTGCCTCGGGGAAATGGAGCTCTCTCTGTTTTGGGACTGGAATATGAACAGAGATATTTGATAGAGAAGGAGATGAAGAGAATTTTGTTTTCAGCAGCCTGGCTTTAAAAAGTGGTACCCCAATTGTGTAACATAACCCATAGCACATCTCTGGAAGGACTGTGGAGATGAGAGGAGAGTCATAATCTGCAATATTTTCCCGAGCGGATGTAGATTGTGAACATGAAGACACCCCCTACGCCTAAACCAAAAAAGGAACTTTTTTCTCTAGAGTGAACTGAAATTATTATTTGGGTGGATAACTGACTGAAATGTTTTCTGTATGATGTTGTTAAGAAATGTGGAATGAAGGGAGGAGGGAATAATCTAGGAATCTTATTCTGAATTCTTTTTGTGTTATTAATAAATTTCTTCTTGTACCCTTTTAAGTTTTGAGCCTGCCTTGTCTATGCTCCTGAATCCTATCTCTAAAAGAAGTTAAATATATTAGAATTGGCAAAACCCAAGTCACACGATGACAATGGAACAGAAGAGTTCATTTGGAAAGGACCGTCTAGTCCAATTGCCTGGACACTCCATGGCTGAAGAAAACTATTAAACGTATTGTCCAAATATCTCTTAAACACTGACAGGCTTTAAGTATCAACCACCTCTTCAGGCAGCCTGTTCCATTGTTTGATCCCCTGCATGGTAAAGAAACAGTTCCTAATGTCCATACTAATCCTTCCCTGTCACAACTTTGCACAATTCCCTGTCACAACTTTGCACAATTCCCAGTCATCCAGTTGCTGAATCCTAGGGAGAACAGACCAGCACTCCCTCTCCAAGTCCCCTCCTCAGGCAGCTCTACAGAGCAGTGAGGTCACCCCTGAGCCTCCTCCTCTCCAAACCACACAAACCCAGAGCCCTCAGCTGCTCCTCTCAGGATGTGCCTTCCAGCCCTTCCACCAGCTCTGCTGTCCTCCTCTGGACCATCCAAGGACCTTCCCACCACCCTTGTCAGACCATGGGGCCCAGCACTGCACACAGGGTAAGGCTGCACCAATCCTGAACTCAAAAGAATGTACAGCCCAAGGTCAATCAGTATAAGGCAAAAAGTCTCATTAGATATTTCTTCTCTTTCATGTTTTCTAACACCCTTCAGCACATAGTGGTCAAATGGCTCTCTTGGACTCCCTCTTGCTATTAACACATCTAAAAAACTCTTTCTTCTTGTCTTACAAAACACTAGCCTGTTTCAACTCCAGCTGATTTTTGGCCTTTGTTTGCCTTCTACTATATATGTGAACCACATCTCTGTAATCTTTCTGCAATGCCTAAATTCTTCCATGGATCATAAAATTTCCTTTTCCTTTTGAATCCCAGGAGGAATTACCCATTCAGCCAAGCCAGTTTTCATCCAACTTTGACTTACAACAAAATGGGGCTCTGAATCATAGAAGTCTAGAATAGGGAAGGTTGGAAAACACTCTTAAGATCAGCTGTTTACCTAACGCCATCATATTCACTACTAAACCATGCCTCCCAAATACACAGGAATTTTGAACATTTCCAAGGATGGTGATTCTACCATTTACTAGGCAGCTTGTTCCAATCCTTTGGATGGTCAGCCTGACCATCCTTTCAGCAAAGAAATTCCTCCTAACACCTAATCTAAATATCCCTAGGTGCAGCTTGAGACCTGAGCATCCTTATCTCCAGGCTAGACAATTCCAGCTCCCTCAGGCAATCCTCATCAGACTTGTTTCACCAGCTCCACTGCCCTTCTCTGGACATGCTCCAGCGCCTCAATGTCCTTCTTATCATGAGGGGCTCAGAACTGAAAAACAGGTGGGGTCCAATCTCCTCCATAGTCCTGCTGGCCACACTATTGCTGATACAGCCCAGGATGCCACTGGTCTTCTTGGCCACCTGAACATGGGGTGGCTCATGTTCAGTCACTGTTGACCAGCGCCACAAGGCCCTTTCCTGTCAGACAGCTCTCCTGCCTGAGTGCCCCAGTTCTGTAGCTGTGAGTGGGTTTGATGTGACCCAAAGGCAGGACCCAGCACTTCACCTTGAGATTCTCATACATTGGCCCCAGGTCATTGATCCAGCCCATCCAGATCCCTCTGCAGAGCCTTCCTGCCCTCCAGCAGATCAGCTTGCCCACCTGGCTTAGTGTTGTCTATACATTGATTGAGGAGAAACTCAGTCAACCCATCATCCAAGTTGTTGATGAAGATCTAAATAGCACTGGCCCCCACACTGAGCCTTGGGAACCCCACTGTTGACTGGTTACTAGCTGGATGTAGTTCAATTCACCAACACTCTCCAGGCCCTGCACTACAGACAGCTTTCTACCCTGCTAGGAGCACACTTGAACGAGCCATGGGAAGACAGGAGGATGTTTTGGGGACAGAGTCCAAGGCTTTAGCTCAGTTCAGGCACAGCCTTCTCCTCATCCAGTAGACAGGTCACCTTGTCACAGAAGGAGATGAGGTTGATCAAGCAGGACCTGGCTTTCACAAACCCCTGCTGACTGGGACTGATCCTCAGGCTGTCCTGCATATGCTACACAAGGGCCTGATTGTCATCTGCTCCATGACCTTTCCTGGTACCAAGGTCAGCTTTATAGGCCTGTAGTTCCCTGAATTCTTACAATCTGTCTGGTAGAGTCACATTGGCAAAATTCCAGCCAACTGGAATCTCCCAGTTATCCAGGACTGCTGATAAATGACAAAAAGTGTCTTGTTAAGCACTTTCATCAGCTCAGTACTGTTGGATGGATCTTGTTCAGCCTCTTAGGCTTGTGTACGTCTAAGGGATCTAGCAGGTCATTGACCATTTCCTCTTCGATTGTGGGGATTTCCTTCTGCTCCTCATCCTTGTTTTCCAACTCAGGGGCTTTGTACGCTGAGGATAATGCACCTTTCCCTTAAAGACTGAGGGATAGAAAGCATTAAGCATTAAGTGTTTTCGTCATCCTTTGTCGCTGTGATTCCCTCTGCATCCAATAAACGATGGAGATTCTCCTTAATCCTCCTTTTGTTCCTTGTGCTGCTCCCAAGTTGCCTTCCTTTCTCCCAAGGGTCATCTTCTCTCTCTGTTTTTCTCTGAGCTCAAGCCAAAATTGTCCAATCAGGCTGGTCATCTAACCTACCATCTTGTCTTTCAGAACATGGGAATAATACCTTGCTGAGCTCCAGGATATTTTTTTTTCCAGTGGAATATGCTGTCAACTATATTTGATAGAAGAAGCTTGAAATGAAACCCAACCTTTCTTCTTTTCTCTTCTGAAAGGATATTTCTCCTCTCTTTATAGGAGAATCATTTGGGATTTGGCATTAATCTCTGTTATGTAAACCCTGTTCTATGGGCAATTTATGTAAGTGTTTTCATAAATTGCTCAATTATGTCCATTAGGTCCTGAATACAAAACTAAAATATGTAAGTGCCTTAAGTGCAACGAGGGGAAATTTCCACATCCTCGTGAGTTACCTATAAAGCTTCACCCAAGCACTTAGGTGCCTATGAGGGTATAGGCTTCTTTGAGTCTGGTTGGCTCTTATCTCTTTTTCACAAACAATTTTTCCTACCCTGCTGTATGACCCTTTAATGCAGGATGAGTAAGCAATCAATGTAGCCAGGACTAGAAACCTAGGCTGCTCATGTTTGTAGGAAAATCTCCCCAGAGAAACAGATCTCCCTATATTCTCAGCCTTTATGATTCCCTGAAAGCTGGATTCCCATTGTATTTTAATTTCTGCAGAAGAGATGGAAGGTGCCTTCCAATCATGTAGGCCACAGAATAATGCTAGGCACCATTCTAGGAGGCAGGAAACACGTTTTGAAAGGCTTCACAATGAAGGAAGTCTAGAAGATACATTTTTCACTTCCTAGTACCTCAACCACTACCACTGCTCCTATCATCTTTTCAATGCAAAAAGTGGGACACTTCCATTTCCAGCATTTCCTTTTCCTATCCTATTTCCAGAATGAATGTCATGAGAAATTTTGGCCTCCAAATATAGGTGTTGTGTAACTTCTCTGAAGTAGGAGAGCAAGATAAACCTCGAGTAACTTCCTTGTGAGCTGTACTTCATGTTTTTCCATGTATAAGCAACCACGTTAACAGACTGCAATCTAGGAATCTGACTTTTCCCATATGGGTTGTGTAGGTGGCTTTTTATGAGTTCTTGAACTGAGCAATTAAAGGCAAAAAATGGAAGGACATTTCACTGACAAGTCTTCTTTTGTGAATCTGGATCTTCGTGTTTCAAGGCAATGTATACAGCCCAGAAAAGAAGGTCATATTTCTCCTTTTTTGACAGGCCAAAATAAACTAAAGAGGACTTACAGTTTAAAGTTGTTTACCATAAAATAAATATAGAAGTGAATATCCTGATTAAAAGTATAATTGCCACACCATTCTGGCTGTTTAGAAATCATCTTAAAGCTAAAAATTTTATTATTAAATATGCAAAGGTGAAGAAAAAGTATTTGTGTAAATAAAATAGCACAGTGCAAATAACTATAAATTAGAGCCTGGAAATTAAAGACTAAAATTACAGACAGCAAACTCTATAAAGTGCAGCCAGTAAATTTGGTTTACCACTATTATTGTCAGGATAATGTAACAAGCAGATGGGTGATTTAATATAATTTGGTTAGCTAATTTTAACAGGCTTGGCTACAAGTGTTAACTTATTTTTATATTTGATATTTACTGTGCTTGCTTAGCCCAGCTTGCACAATAAAAGCTCACATCTGCACACAAGTACAGCTGGTGAGATACTGTTAGAAGAACAGCATATAGTCCCAATTCAAAGAAATTATCCTTTTTTTGTCGCCTCCTCAAAAAAAAATGTATTTGGGCTTGACTTATGTTTTTGCTGTTCATAGGAATTATTGAAAGCCACCACATTACCAAGGGCCTAGAGTCAAAATGACATGCAAATCTATGCATCCCAGAATGCTGCTATGCAAGATGTACCAATTAGCTGAGTCAGCAGGTGCTATTAGATACAATTTTTAAGTCTCGCTTTGGAAAAAAAAACCCAAACAACAAGAAAGTAGCCTTCTTGTTGATTAAATACTAAATCTGCATCATTTTCTGGTCAAATTAAACACAGTACAGTATCTCAAATATACGAGTTAGGAAAGAAAGAGCACCATTACATGACTCACAGAAGCAGGTACCTGCAGTTTCTATTGAGCTATGTGCAAGGTGTGCTATATTATGTGGGAATGTTTCACTTTATCAACACTGATATTCAACTGGCACTTATTTGAGAACCTATTTAGTAATAATATTGGTTATTAACTTTAGTTGTCACAATATTATAATTCTTTTTCATAGAAATAGAATGAATCCATAAAAATATTCTGAAATAGGCATTACAACACCAAGCCACTAGAAAAAGCTGTTTGACTTCCCACAATGACTAGGCTCATTACAGCTTATCACTGGAAGAATATTTCTGAGTATTTGGTTCAAGACACAGAGCTGCCTAATTCAGATGATGCTGCATAATTATTCGTGCTAGTCACAACTTGTAGTACTTCATAGATTTTTGTCATTTTTACTAGAGTCTGAAAAAAAAAACCCAAACCAAACCTAAAAATGTGTGTATGTATATTTACATCAATAGATTTATATCTACTTGGACCCATAGAACTCCCTTTGATTGGTACAACCTAAAAAACAAAATAAAAATGGCGACATCATGTAAGGGACAGTAATCTTGCCTTCCTATTGAGTTTTTTCTTCTTGTTGATTTGTTTTAATTTCAGTAGCAACCTTCTACTAAATTTTAGACCTAAAGAAATGAGGAAAATGGGGTTTTTTTAAATGTTTTAAAAATACTTTTCTCTATCTGATTCTGTTTTTACAGTCAAATAGAAGACAAGGTACCCACAGATTTTAGCTGGACATAGAATAGATTTTCAAGCCTTCTTAGAGCACAGTTAGGAAATTATTGCTTGTTCTTTTAGCAGTTTCTCTTAAGAATTACCACTAATATTATCTGGCAGACATTGCAATAATAATTTCCATTAGCCAATAAAAGGCAGTAATACTTAACTTGCAAAATTCTTTGAGCTCTGCAGCATGTAAATGAAATGTTGTTTTTGTTTTTGTTTTTGTTTTTTTCCATGAAGAAGCAAAAAAATGTCTGATAGTCTCCATTAAAATGTATCTCTACATATTAATATATTGATCACATTTCCTGAGGACATGAGTCTAATGTGTTTTATTTTATCCAGCACTGAAGAAATGATAATCTTCTTTTTATTATGAAAATCTAACAAGAATGACAGCAAGGCTAATGTTGCAGGGAGATGAAAAAAGTAAATCAATTGCTTCATATTAAATGAAAGAGAATACATAAGTGAGAACCAAGTCCTACAGGTCTTAAATGATAAACTACAGTAAAAATAAATGGAAGAACAGGTAAAGAGAGGGAGAGTGTTTGCTATGATGAGAAAATGAACTGCAAAACAGCTTGTCAAATATCCACAGGAATGACAATTGTATTTGTCAAGGCCACAGATCTGTTGTTTCTGAGATCAAGAAGAGTTTGAATGATGAAAACAGAACTGTGGAATAAAAATATGAGGGTTTTTTGATGTTCCCCAGAAGAATGTAACAAAATGAAACAATGGCTTGATTATGAGAATCATTGTAATTCCAAAAATTCCCAGCAGGCTGAAAGGTGGTTGAGGATGATCAGAAAGGGCAGAAAGCAGGATCAGGGAAGGGAGATGATTGAAACACGTGCAGTCTTAAGGCAATAGCTAATCATGAAAAGTACACATACTAGAGGAGAAACAGATATCTGAGCTACTGGCATAGAGAGTTTAGGTGAATTTATGCTTGTGTGTACCCCAAATGCAGAAGTCAGAAAAGACAGACACAAAGCATAGTATACCATTCACAGCCCACTGTAGGAGGAATGAGAAGCATTCCTTGGAGGGAATGCTGAAGAAATAATTCGAAAAATACAGAAGCTAGAATCAGATACAGACAATTTCATAGACCAGATATGAAATATCATAGTAAATTTGATCTGGTTAGGAAAATAGTAATTATAAAATACACTGGGAAAAAAAATAGAAAAAACAGACTTTAAATAGGTTTGAAATATGCTGCTGTAGAACAATGACATTATACCTAAGTTCAGTGTATTGCAGTCAGAGGCTTACCACCTAAAAGTCTTATATATCACTGTATAATTTACAGTAGTTGTTTTATGCATCATTATCTTAATAGCTATGCCCAGATCATTACAATTTATTGTAGGATAATTTATGCATGTTTCAGTACTGTTTTATGCCTCTACTCATTGCTAGATTAAGAATTAACTCAGCCTGAAATTAGGTTTTGCAGACTGCATGCTAAAGATAGGAATAGAATGAAAGCATCAACATGTAGGTTTCTTTCATTACAAACATCACCATGACAATGAGCACTGTCACCTGTCAGGAGTCAGGCTGACCTAGATGTATGGTACTTGGCAAATTGACCTTCAGCTTTCAGTTTAACTATTGCAGATGTGACAGTGCAGGATACTCCAGTACACTAAATGACTTTTCTATAATGGAAAAAGAGCAGAACCTGGATCTGTCATCTTTTAAAAACTATATTGACTTTTCAGACTGGATAACTAGTGAGTGATTGGTGTGAATGGGAGGTCATTGAAAGTCCTTAACTGAAAGAAACCAGTCCAGAGTGATTGTCAATTGACTGCTCATTGACTGAGAAGAAGATACAGCATTGCAACATTTTAAAAAGTCATCAGCCCTATTTTGCCCTTGGCTATATTTGTATAACTCTGGGAATATGCAGATAGTCACATAATTCTTGAATTACTCTAGTATTTATTGTCTTAATTTATACCCATTTACTTTCCTTCATAGTTTTCACAATATTTTTCCACCCATAAAAGGTGAATAGCAGCCCAACGGTCCAAATTTTTTATACAGTTGCCAAAAATTAAAACTGCTTGGTGAATCTTCTTTGTTCTTAATGCTAGACCCAAATGGTATGAATTTTTCTATTGATTTCAAAAAGCTATCCTGTCTCTTCAATACGTGTCTGGAATGCCAACAAACATTAGTTTGATCGTCCTCTTAAATGTAAATATAAATTGAATAAAGTCCTAAAAGCAAAGAAGAAATGTCCAACAAAGCATGTAGTGAGGTTTTGGGTAGAGAATAGAGAATAGAGAATAGAGAATATTCTCTATTTTGCAAATGCCTCTTTTAAAAAATTATAGAATGCACAATAAATCTTTTAAATAACTTGGCTAATGTAGATGTTGCATAAACTGAAAGAAGAATATAGAAATGTTACCAGTGAATAACAATAATTTTGGTGGGTCACTTTAGTAAAGGGGCCAAAGTACTGCACAGAATTTACACTGCAAGCAGTATTTCCTTCCAGTTACTACCAGAAAGAAGTTAATGTAGCACAGCTTGCCCTGGTATGCCTGAATAATTGTTTCAAGGCAAGGGTATTGGAAAGCTAGATCTGATAGATACTACAATTGAACTCAGTCAGAGAGCAGCTAGATGCATTATTGATTATGCATGCGCTTCAGAGTCTTGCAGTTTGCACATCAGCACTTGCACTAAGTAATAAACCTAGAAAAGTCTTAACATATCTTTTTAAACCAGCTAAGCAGAAATCATTTATTCCAGCAATTAAAAATATATATGGTCATGAGGTTACCACAACGAAGGATATTTATTTAGTTCAGAACTTTAAGACTTCCATTAAATATTGCATTCTCAAGATGACCTCTAGCTTCCCCTCTTTAGATAATATCAGACATTTTTTATTAGGAATTGATGTGTTTCTTTTGCACATCAGTGCACAGTAGATAATTTAAAAATAAAAAAACACATTGGTTAAAGGAATAAAGTGTGCTATTAGCAGCCTTTGATCTGGGAAAGTTGCCAGTCTAGCTGGTGTTAATTTAGGTAGCATATAAAAGAAAGAACCTATACTTTCACATAAGCACTACTTATTTCAGTTCTATTAGGATTTTCCTTTTCGAAAGGTAGAAATTTTGAGTAATGAAGTGCTTTCTCTTCATATTTAGTTTATTAGGGAATAAGAGCCTCACCCTGAATTCCTTCATCCCACAATTTCAGTAGTTTCAACTTTTTAAGAAGGCATACTTTGTTGTTTCTTTTTGTTGTTTTTTTAAATGCACTTCCTGGAAATCACCCTAAGGCAGTTCTTCAGTTGTTGTTCTTTTCTTTTCCCCATCACAGACCATTATCTTTTGATGGAGCACATTTAGTCCTGATATGATAACCATTGCCTAAGCCTACAAAGTGTACCATATCCCTTGAGAATAAAAGGAGCAGAACCTGAGGAATCCAGGATCTGAGGATTTTCGGTGAGATGATGGGACGTAAATTCAAGGAGTGTATTTGGATGGGGAGCAGATAGTAGAACTAAAAACAAAGTAGCAAAGATGTGTGGTGTTCTCCCTTTTAAGCTGATGCTGAAACCTTCAGGCAGCTGATTATCACTTAGTGCTCCATCACGGAGGCATTCAGGGCTAGATGATCAAAATGTCTGCTGTGTAAGGAGTCAATGCAAGGATCAGGATAAAGACATGCTGAGGAAGAAAGACAGAGGACAGTTCAACCCATCGTTGGGTTGCTCTGAGGGTTAGAATTCTATTATTTATGAGGCAGATGAAGTCTGAAGTCCACCATAGTCTCAAAAATGAATTAAATTTGCACCCTCAAAACTGAGATATCTTAAATGGGTCAATGCTTTTATTCTTGTTTCTTTACTTTATACAAAATAATTTCAACTGTCTCCCAGATATGTTCTTTATTCCTTTCTTCCAACTATTGCACAGGCTGTCCCCAGAATTCAAAGTGCTTTTTTTCCTACTTATCCAAAAAAAAAAAAAACCAGATGGATAGTGGAATTCCAGGGAAATGTGCTAGTCTGTCACTTGAAAGAGCTCTGTAAGAAGAGGGATTGCAGATATATCTTCCATCCTCCCACAACTCAGGAAACAGAACAGTGGACAAGGAGGAAGTGAGTATGGATTTGTGTTTGAAATTGAACCAATTAAGAGTTAAGCATTCACTTCAGAACACTTCTACAAAATAAAGGTGTTAGCTGTGCTTTTTTATATGGGTTGAGCTCTTCCTCCCTTTTGTCAAAACTACAGAAAGCTCCCAAAGATATCCAATTTTGGCAGGTTCTGGGGACAGGAAAGAGAATACATTTGAAGGCACACAACAGAGTAGCAGGAAAATTAGAGCATGACAGGAACATGTCCCCTACAGTGGCTGTGTTTGTATTTCAGATATTTTATTTGATGGAAAGTTCCATCAAAGAAAACAAATGGTAGAGCTCAAGACATTTAAACCCTTTGATCAAAGCTATATTTATTGCTATAGACTTGGAATGAAAATTTTCAAAATTCGGTTGGAATTTGATAAAATTTGTGTGTTATTGGTGCATATAACAAAAAGAAACATTGCAGATAATCAGCATTGACTGACATCAGACATCAGTCTCATAAGATGAGGACTAGGAACAGCAACATTATGTCTGTTACCAGAGACTATTTAATCTTTAAAACGCTTGTTACAAACATTAATTAATCCTGCCTATATGTATTTGTGATATTTAAATATTGTGTTCCCCTGTGAAAGGATTAGCTGATACAAAAAGAAGGGCTTGACTTTCAAAGGTACAAAGCAGCCCAAGACCTAAGACATGGATTGTCTTACTGGGAATTTCACAAGTGCCTAAATACTTTTAATGCCATTGGCTGTTTAAGAAAACTTTGGAAAATCCCATTTGGTTCCATAAGTACTTAGATATTTTTGAAAATCTGGCTTCCTGTATCTTGCCTAGTCATGTGCCACACCAGAGGTAGTCAGACTGAGGTGTGTCTCAGGGCACTGCACTGATAATGTTCCCTAGTGTGCTGGAGATAAGCTGTACCTTTTCCAAGCCTGATACTGCCTTGAATTGTGACACAGTCAGTAATAGCTCAATTAGGCTCAGTACAGCTACCCTTGGGCTGCATCTACATGATAACTTACACTTCATTTTAATTCTAAGAAATTCTTGAGGCACCTGACATTGAATAAGTCTCAAAACCACCTTTCTAGAATGTTCACTGGAATGAAATTGCCACTCATACAATAGAACTGACTTGGGTTTTTCCTACGTTTCTTTGTGAGAATGTAGTGGGACTTCATTTGTTACAGACCATGAGGAAAACAACTGCCCACAAGCCCTGTTTTGTTGCTCTATACCTTATCAACCCTTGCAAAGGACTGCCATTGTCATTCAAATCAATTGAAACCTCTTTCTGAGATCCTGTTATGCTAAAATGTGTTTTTTGTAAATGTAAGTTTTTGATCCCTTCTGCTCTTGAATCCCATCAGAGAGTCATGGCTTTTTGAGAAAAACAGGCATGCAGATAGGCTGTAAATACTGGAATATGATGGGGCATCAGGAGCACCTTAGTGCAGCACTGCAGTCCTTAATACACAGATTGAGTGGCTCTATCCCAGACACTTGCCTGTGTGTGGGCAGGGTAGCACAGCTACTTCAAAGGGTGCAAATATCCTCCATATAGTGAAGGCTTGAGCCAGAAATGGAGATCCTACCTTTTTCTTCTGTTTATGAGGTTTTTGTTTTAGGAAATAATATGCAAACAATAAACACAAAAGCTTTGCCCAGTGTTCAACTGTGAATCAAGGAAGGCAGACAGCCTCTTGAATAACATTTCAACAGCCTTTGGACAACATTTAATCTACTCTGTGCAATCCAGCTGGAATCTGTTTGGTGTGCCCCCAAATCAGCTTGATAATGAGCTCATAATGGTTTGTTGATAGCAGATTGGCTGATTCATAAGCTGCTTGTCACTATTTTATAAGTGATATATGAGCCACAGATTTAAATAAATTCAATATAAGAAATATTGGGGAGCCAATAAAACTGACTGCTTCTTATGGATCTATCCAAACATCTCCTGCACTGTCATTCTGCTTTTTCACATTTTGCTAAGACCATCTTCTTAGAATTTACTGTATATGCAAAACCAGCAGTGCAAGCAAGATGGTAATCAGAGCATAAAATAGACACATGCACTCTCCTACGTATTAATAAGTTAGTGGGGGTGGGTGGAAAAGAAATGGAAAATAAAACAGGCTTCAGATAATTCCAGAATGACAGAAGTGATGTAATGCTCAAATTATAGTTCTTTGAAGTAGGCTCTGGGTGAACTAAATACATAGCACATGGAAAAAATTGTGTGGCAACTGCTGTGGTAGAATTTGTCTTGATTAAGACTCCATATGAAAAGATAAATCTTTCTAAGTAGAAATAGGAGTTCGATGAATTGAAGCCAAAATTCAGCATGCCATTTGAGTCCAGGAAGTGAAGTAAACACGAGTTTGCATAATGTATTAGAAACTACTACATTGCATTAGGTAAATTCACAATGTCTATATATTCTCTGAAAATAAGATAGAGCAGTTGCTAAACTCGTTTTTTAAATTTTAAAAAATCAAGATCATATTTATTCAGACTGTGATCTTAGCATCCCTAAAATGAATTAAGACCTTTTTTTTTTTTGCTTTGTAAGGCCTGGCTGGTGTTTCTAACACAATTTTTATCCTCCATATTTAGAATACACAGTACTGTGGGGTCTTGGTAGAGAACAAAGTTTCCAAACTGGCTTTAGTATGAGCTGACTTGTTCTTTCTGACCAAAGTATTAAACTCTGCTATTACTGAATGTAGTATTTCTGTAGTTCATAGATGGGTTAATCCTGTATGAATAAAGGATTTAACCAATAAGCATTTTCTTACAAAGTAGATAAGTTCAAGCCCTTAATTAAAAATTACTCAACAAACAGAAACCCCATAATGATTCCTCTACATACATTGAAAAGCAGGACCAAAGCTAGCACAGCTTCATACCCATGTCAAACCTCTGGGCAAAAAGATTTGGAAAATATTTTTAGACCAACAGTTTAATACCCATAATATATGCCAATTGATACAGTTATTTTTCCTATTACCTGTTACAGTTATATCTAATAACTGCATCAATATTTTGTAGTTGATAATTATGTATGTAACAGAAGAGCTGAGGCTAGTCATGCCTTTTGCTGTCTGCTGTGTAGGCAAATGGAGCTGGATTTACCTTGTCACTGCCTCCAGGTCTTGACATTTCTTCCAAAGATTTAATTTTTTTTTTTTTGTGTTTCATCAACTTGGGACTTTTTCCATTTTTTATGAAGGAGTGGTTATCCTCCCACCATCAGCAGATAAAATTTTAATAAAAAGAGTTTGTTTTAGATAGCACTGGAAGCACTTCATTGTTGAGATGCATAAATTCAAAATTTACATTGTTCTTTATCTCCTACAAAGACAGTAGGATCATATTCTGTCTATGCATTTCTTTGGTGACCTAAACCATAACCTTGGCATTGGGGCAAACAAGCATATATAAACAAAGAATATTTTGTGCTCTTCTATAGGGTTCTGGGATCTTTTGTGGTCACTTTTTTTGCAAATTTGCAAATTTTGCACTCCAAACCATTATTAACAAGGGATGACACTGAAGCAGAGCATTCATTAAAATACAATAGAAAATTTGAATTTTGTTTAATTCAGAATATGCAGGGTATAACTTGTGATGTAAAGCGGTGCAGCTCCACTTAACTTATTTGAGTTACCAAATTTGAAGTGCCTAGTATTATAGTCTTGGAGTTTTTACAGAATCACAGAATATCAAAGTTTGGAAGTGACCAGTGGAGCATGCTTGCTATTTAATACTATTCTCTATGTTGGAATGTTAGGCAGAAGATTGTTAGGAAGATGGACAGCTCCAAGAACCTACTGACACAGGTAATACCACTCAGTCATGTTTAACAAAATCCACACAATTAGGCATTTTAACCAAACATTTAGAATTACAATTGCAACATGGCATTAATGTGTTTATTATCACAGAGGAAAGAGGCAGCCACACCATCACTCCTTCGAATGCAGTGGATCAACCTTATTCATGGGTGGATTATGGTGGTGCCTCCTCTTGCCCTCCTCCTTGGGCCTGCTCTACCACCTCAGTAGCTCCTGAAAAGCCTTGGCTGAGCAAGCTGAGCTCTCCTTTCCTGCACCAGAGGTTTTTGCATGATAAAAGTGGGAAGAATTCTGTCTGCAGCAAGGTGGAGAGCAAAGGATAAGCAGCTGACTTTCCTATGCTTGGTAAATAATTTACCTAAATTATAGTCCAAGTGAAATGGAACCATTATTACTGGATTTTTTGTAAAAAACCCCAACCCTTCAGTAGCTACTAACTTGAGATGCGGCAAGGATAGAAACTCATGGGCAACTAAAGCAAACCACCTCATGACCCTGTGAAACACAGTCTTAACTGAAGCCCTTTGAGCTTTCCTAGGCTTCCACAGCTGCACAGGAACTCCAAGTGGGATGATTCTTGGAGCTTACCATCATTCTTGTTTGTGACATTTGAAAGACCACTGCTGACAGTGAGAGGTAGGCTGTTTCTGAAGTTTATCCTACAGGCAAAGCCCATGCTGAGATAGACATCAAGAGATTTGGCATGACTATTTCACTGAACTTCAGAGAAATTTTCGATGGCTACCTTTACACACTTACACATGTAGATGAATGAATTTCTATGCTTCTGCATGTGTTGATTATGGTATGAACATTGTCACTGTGGATCTACAATCAAGTTGTTGTCATAATCATGGTACGTCCTGTTGAATCACTTTGTAAATATTAAATTAGTCAATTATTAAGCACTGCAAAACACTTTTGTAACCTAATATTTTTGCATCCATATCCTTTACACCTTCAGTCTGTTGCAACTCCCGTTTCTCTGTAAATCATTCTTATTTCACTCTAATCAGATTTTCCTATATGTGCTTCATTTAGGTCATAAGCAATAGTGTGACTATTTCCACTGAGCTCCATTGAAGTTTCACTTTCATAAATTTATATTAAAATCTGCTTTTTGTTATTACCCTTGATGGTGATTCTTTATGCAGCCTAACTGCTTATTCATGACAGTAATCTACCTTTTTACTCATATTCCCCAAATAACAACAAGCCCACCTCTGTAAAGATGATCAGAACCTTTGGTCAAGCTGTTTAGATGGTGCAGCCAGCCCATCAGCGTGGGGTTGTGTGCTCTGGGTGTGCCACCATTCATGATCCTCCTCTGCCCCATTCATGGCACTCAGGATGCAGAGGCAATATCCTGCTACACACCCTATTTCTTCTCTAGCTGTGGTTCCACAGAGGTCCCAGTTGCTGTGGCCATTCAGGAGATTACAATGTCCTTGGCAAATAATATTATTTTCAGCCAAGATGGAGGAGAAGGATTCAAGGTTTTTTGCCCAGGGGTCTTGCACAAACAAAAGAAAATGCTGTTTTGCTTCCAAATGAGCAGCAGCAACAAAGATTAGAGCCCAGTGACCATAGTGGTGTGCTTAGTGCATATGTGTGACAAGAACAATATGCCAGTTCCTTATGAGAAGCAAAAATTTTTGGCTCTAACAGTACTGCAAGGTTTTCAAGTTTTTACAGCCTCTTTTAACATGAGAGGCATATGTGATGTTTTTCTTCATCTATAGCTACAAAAGTACACACAGACATGAAATATACATGCGAAAAAGGGGAGAAATGGTGCATGTATGACAAAACAGACGGTGTGGTGTTGACAATTTGTAGGCTACATATTGAATTTATTTAATTTAATAGACAATAGCCTGTCCTAATGTTTTAAGCCAACAAAGTATTTTCTGGCTCCCAAATGTGAGCTAAAATAAATTTTTTCCTTGTTAATTTCCAGTTCTTGGCTCCATTTTGTGCTAATTTCAAACATATGTCATATACAAAATATGTTAATTTTGAAAGCCAAATCTGGCAGGAGATGATTGTTGAACTGGCATAGAGAGGTTTGGGACAAACAGACAAGCTCAAAGCTGGCAAGATGCATTTACAAACCACAATGTGTGGGGTTTTTTTAATCTTTTCCAGCTATTTCCATGTGCACACAGGCAAGAATAATGAAGGAAAGACAAATGGTCTGTAAGAAAATTTCAATATGAAATGAAAACACCTTTAATTTAAACATCTGCTGCATTTTATTTATCCCACAAAGTTTAAAAAAATCAGAGTTCAGTGTTTTATACAATCCTTAAATACCATAGATGAAAATCAGGGTAATTAAAATGTCATGGGGTTTATGCTACATATTTCCATTTTACTGAAACAACTACTAGTGAAATTTGCCATAGAAAGGCAGGTTGGTACTATTTTTGCAAAAACCGTATAGATTATCATCAATTCAAAACAGTTGCACTTCACTTGTTCATTATGCTACTTTATAGAAGTGGTATCTTCTCAAAAACACTCCATTAAATATTTATATCATTTAAAAAAATCTCTTCTCTACATTGACCTCTTTATGAGTTTAACACAAAACTTACTCAATTTCAGTCTGTTAACATTCATTTTTGTTTCTCAAATTTTTTGTACTAAAATATTTATATTTTTTAATATACAAAAAGGTATTTATAGTGGGAATAAGCATGTGTGTTTAATTCTTAAATACTACTACACTTATTTATTCAGATATATTATTGAGCTGATTGTAGCAGTAGGATTTAATATCTTCTAATACACACAGAAATTTTGATAATGATGGACTTAATTCTAAGAGATATATCTTTAAATAAAAATAAATATAGCTGCTAACTGTAGTGTAAAATTCCCTCAAAAGGATACGATAATGCAGCATAAGAGAGTACTGTAGGGAGAGACTGAATATCTGAAGATAAGAATATAATATTGATTCTGTTTTATTAGTTGGATGCATTACAAACTCATATTATGAGACAATTTGTCCATTATCCCGGATTTTCTAATTCTTTACTTAGAATTTCTTTTCTACTTCTTTACATAGAACTCTTTTTCTGCGTGATTCAAGTATATATGTTTCTTAAATACCTGAATTGGAATGAAAAATGTGCTAAAACTTTCCTTGGTTGGGCATCTGAAAAATTTTCGTATGAAGTATTGATAATGCCAAGCATCACAAAATACATTAAACTGTAGGTGTTAAACTATCTAAATATATTAAAAATTTTAATATAAGAGTAAAACCATAAGGAAACAAGATTATAAAAATCTAAATTAAATCATTTACAGAAATGAAAAACACACTTTCTGATATTATAAAAATGGAAAAAGTGAAAACATAATTTTTCTTAGAAATCAAAACTTTTTTCTGTCAGAATATTTTGACTTTACTAAGACAACATTTTTCGGCAGAAAACTATTGCATTCTGCAAAACAATTCCTCATCTCTCACCTAAACTAAGCAATGATCTCCTTTGAGAGCCAAGATATGAATAACTTCTGTAGGTGGCAATTCCACATTTATTTCTGCTTATAGTAGCTGATATCCTGCTGTCTCAGACAGACACATAATTTCCAAAAATGCTGAAAACTACACCAGTACAGATCTTTTGTCTGAACAAAGGCAGAAATTGCAAAAGAAAGAACTGACAGAAAGGTTGTCAGTCTTCTTCAACAATTTGTCTGGATGCTGAGGGGAAACATGCCCATGTAATGCTGCGACTTCTAACATAAAGCAATTTCTCAAAAATCCTGTTGAAAGATTGTAACTGGAATATAGTTACTTGTCTTGGAAATCTATACAAAGAATTACCTTGCAATCAGGTACTGTAGAATGGCTACTTAGTCATCATGCATTATATAATATATAATAATATAGCATTGGACAATTCAGACAAACAAACAGCAAGCAAAACCAAACCACACCAATTAAAAAACCCAAAACCGCTGTAATAAGCTTTATACATAAAATGTATGAAATATAGAAGTCTGATTGAGTAGGCCTAAAATATACTTAAGTGCAACTCTAGATATTTTTAAATTATGCCAATGGAAGGATCTCCCAGAGCACTGGTTGTATTCTGTACCTTGAACCAATACCAGAAGTTCTTCACCTTAAGTCTTTTAGATTCCTCTGTGCTCAAGGCAAAGAAATAGACCTCTCCATATGGAGATTCATCCTGTCTCTCTTGAATTGCTATCCCTGATGCATGAATCCCCTCTGTAGTTTACATTTTTCTCTTCAAGAATAAAAAGAGAAGTTGGTAAGACAACAAGAGAAATAGCCCAAATCAGACATTCACAGCTGAGATAATTAGAATTACTGCAGTCCTGTTCAGAGGAACTGGTCTTTGGGAAGTGGGGAAGAAGGCATTTACATCCAGTATGTAAAATGAGAAAAAAGCTTTTCACTTGAGCTTTCTTCTCAGGACTCCAGGAAGCACTTAAATTGTTTAGTATTGAATTAGTGAATGTGGAAATAGCAAGTTTGTGGATAGACCAGTTCTCTTTCTACAGATTTAAAAAATGTCATACTCTCACATGGTCTGCAAAAAAATGGCAGGGGAAGGCAAAACAGAAAGAGTCAGCAACCAAAATCACAGTGGCCTACATCATGACAGCATGGGTGATAGTTCTGCTATCCTCAGGCAGGGATTGAAGGAAGTGACATTCAATACTCAGAACAGGGAGAGCTCAGCTATTCTTCTGTTAATCCAATATAAGTTTTGCTTTTTATATAGGATTTATTTTTCTTTAGTCAAATTAATTGCTCTCTTGCTCTGCAATTTGCACTCAGAGCAAAATAGCAATTAAGTTGTATGTTCAGTAAGAGATCCAACTCAAAGCGAAACAGAGTTTCTTTTTGGTTATTAGATGAAAAACACATGAAACATGAGAAAAGAATAAGAATTTAGCTGGCCTTGATGAGCTGATACTCTACAGAAGGAAAAGATATTGCAGAAGTCAGATTTATCATGGATTATTTGTATTTTAACTTTACAGAATTTTTTGTTTATATTTACACTCCCAGATTTGGATAATCCATTATCTTCCCATAAATAAATTTCATAAAAGTCCTATTGCTCCAAAGAAAGAGTTGAAGCAGAATTTTTTGTTTACAATGACTTAAAACAAAATCTTGACCCCGTGTACATTTATTTCAGAAGCTAAATTTTACTCACGGGATTGAAAATACAATGCTTTATAGACATGACTGTCCGTAAAGTCTGATTCCTGAGCTTTTCTCATATGTTTATATGTTTGTTAAAACCCAATCATGTGGGCTGAAATTTTACAAACTGAATGTCCATCCCAGAGTCTTCTCAATAATTTGTTCCTCATCATTCTTCTGAAAGAAGTTCAGACATTTGCATTAAATAACCCTTAAAACCATGGTTAATCTACCCTTTGAGAAGCTCCATTGGCCACTTTTTGGAACAGTTACTTGAATCTGGATTTCAAGAAAGTTTGCTATGAAAAAGGCAAACTTATAGTAGAAGTTTAAAGCAGGATAGGTAAGAATTGCATATTCAGTTCCAATTCCAGGACAGCATCACTGAGTGTTCGACTTCACAGTCTTAATAATTTTTTAAACCAGTGATATTGCTAGGATTTATTAAATACATAGAAAATAGGCTTATGTTCAACAGTTCCATTTGCAGTTCCTAGAATGTACAGCTGGGCCTTCAGGAAAAGCAAAACTTTTGGGAAATACTGAGTGTGTCTCTGCTTACAGATATACAAGATATGATTTTTCTCTCAATCAGCCTTCATTCAGTAATGTTTAAAAATCATCTGTTCATTTCATAGTCATTTAGGACCTTATGAAACATTACCACCTTACTTCACTAAAAACACAAATTTCAAAGATAAATACAAATTATTATGCAGCAATAAAAAGATAGTTCATAAAATAAGACATAAGAATTTAACAGTCCTATCTTTATTGATTGAGATTTAATGCATTTTTAATCTCCTGTGAATATGAATCAAGATTAGTTAGCATGTGAGAATATATGGAACAGATAAAATTTTCCATTCCTTGTCAGTACCAACATTGATGACAGAAGAGCTTTCTGACAGTGTAGAACAGGTTTTTATTTGGGCAACTTTAAACACATTTAAATGTGTAATTATTTTTTTTATGAACACATTTAACATCAATAGAAAAATATCATTATAAAGGTTGATCAGTGTTTCTTGAATTTCAAAGAGGTTTCAAGCAAGGTGACATATTTTCTATGTACTATTTTGCATGTTACCTTCTTTCAGAAACACTAGATTAAAAAGATAGTGTATGCATTCCTTAAAAAATGAAGCGAACAATATATTCACATAGTCTCAATTAGATTGTAAATTTCAGGTTTTTAATAGTACAAAATATTTTCATATTATGACATTCTCACAATATATTGTGTCAATATATTATATCAAAACAACTTTTACTGATAAATTTGTGTTGCAAATTTTGACTCCTGGTGTCTCAAAAGACCTAATGAACTTCTGAATAGAACGTTGTATTTGGCATATTATAAATGCACATTGTACAAGATTTTTCAAACTTCCTATATACACAAGATACATATTAGCTTGTGACTATCTGTACACGGGCAAAATCATATCAACTTTGGCATTGCTCTTCTAAAAAAAAAGATGCTACTTGCAAAGACTCTTCCTACTTTTATCTTTGCATTTCCTACCCTTTTTTCTTCAAAGTCTTTCTTTTTCCCAATTTCTGTATGCCATTTATCCAGATAGTATTAATAATGTCTGATAAGCTGGAAGGATACAGAAAACTCTCATTTGAAAATTATGAAGACTATAATTTAATGGTCTAATTCTTCTTTAGTAAAGGATTTATTTATTTAATAATAAATGCAATTTAGTACTTTAAATAAAGTCAAGAATTTTGTCAAAACTTTAATAGTATTTTTTAAATTCTATTTTTCAGTCCATTTTATGTTCATAGGTAGCTTCTGTAGAACTTTCAATTAATTATATATTATTTTGGTTATTCCTTCTGCACAGATTTCAGCTTGCTGTGCGACGCAGTAGAATGGTCTTCGCTATATAAGGAAGCACATATTCTTAACTATGTAAAGAAACCCTTACATGGTTTCTTTAAACTGGTCTGAGATATGTTTTTATTGCAATTGATTTCAAGGGAGTCATTGATGGCTTTTATTACGTGAAACAGAGAGCATAAGTGATATTAGCAAGTGATATTACCATTCTATTTAATTCCTGTTAAAACAACATGTGTGGAACTTTTGGGAGCAGCACTGACAGGGCAGATTTGGCTATGAGAATGGTATTGCCTTGGCTCTTTTTTGCCCCAGGAGAAAAAAAAGGAGATTTTTCTGTCACTTTCTGTATGATTTTATAGCATATAAAATATAGCCTAAAATTCTGTGATTATGGTCTTTATATGTATTAATGCCATTTTCCTAAAGAGTATTACTAATTTTACGGGAAATAAATAACTGCTTAGAATTATACATGAACTTCAATTTCTGAAGCATCAGATCCCCAGTCTTCTTTAATAACGTCAATTAGAGCCCTACACAGAAAAATATCAAAACATCCTTATATAGAAAAGTCAAAATCATAGCATTATTAAGGAAGGGAAATATCTCCAAGATCTCCAAGTCCAACCTTTGGTCGAACACCAACACAACCCAAGCACCAAGCGCCATGTCCAGTCATTTCCTGAACACTTTCAGGGGTGGTGACCCCACCAGCTCCCTGGAAAGCCCTTTGCAATGCTTAGCCACCCTTTCAGTGAAAAAGTTTTCCTGATCTTCAGTCTGAATCCCCCTTGGTGTAGGCTGAGACTATTTCCACTCATTCTGTCACCAGCTGCCCCAGAGTAGAGGCAAATTCCTGTCTTGCTACATTTTCCTCTCAGGTAGTTGTAGAGAGCTGCAAGGGTTCCCTTGAGCCTTCTCCTCTCCGTGCTGAACATCCCCAGCTCCCTCAGTCTCTTCTCCTAGGGTTTACTCTCTAGACCCTACACCAGCTTTGTTGCCCTTCTCCAGACATGCTCCAGCAACATAAGACCTTTTTTTCCAGGACTGAAAATTAAAAGATATCTTGCAAATATACCCCTGCTCATTGTTTAAACTTGATAAATGAAAAAAAAACTAAAGAACAAATGGAAATTTTGAACAACCCTCATTTTTTAGGAATGCTGACATTAAAATGGCTTTTGATAACAAGTTCTGTTTGGCAGAGCCTTGCTATTCTGTGAAGTAATGCTAGCTGAGTTCGAAACAGGGCTACTGTCAGATGAACAGAATGTAGTTGCAGATAAGGGAATTGCAGTTCACTCAAGTCTCTTTGTTTCTTAAATAAATACCTTTTGTTTCTTACATAAATACACAAAGGTAAAAATTTAATAGATTGTATTTTGCTTTTAAGTATAAAGCCATGAAAACTTTAGTTTTTGAGGCCAATACGTTCACACAGTTGGATCTGTGAGAAGAATTTCACTACAGATCCTCCTCATCCATCAAAACAACTGAAAATGTGTTTTTAATGGATGGGAGGAAATGTTTGTGCTGCCAGCTCATATTCACATACAGTGTTGGTGTCTAGAGAGGGTGCAGAAGGCTGGAGAATGCTACCAAATGTCTTCGAGAGGCTGTCATTGAACATGAACATTTAAAATTTTCACAGTTCCTACCTACTGGAGGTGAAAACTGTGTGTGAATCAGGGAGGGCTCATCCCGCTTGGGAGGTTCTCTCGAGCTCTGTGATGGGTGAGGTATTGTTGGAACCCTGGAAACAAGTGCCCATGGCTCAAACATGGTGTGAGGTGTGCAGTGAGGACATCCCCTCCTTACACTCAGAGCAGCTGTTTGAAAACAGTGGGATAACTAAAGGCTTCCCCTTTTTTTCTCCTGTGTTTTAAATTGTGTTCCACATACATGGAATCTGGTGGTAAGCTTTGGTAGAGAATTTTTTTGTGCAGTTCTTCCCAGATTCCCTCCACCTCTGTCATTGTCATCCATTAAAACATACATATGCAAAACAAAACAGTAAATAGTAAACAAAAAACTGCAACAATTTAATGTCCCTTGTATTTCTTTAATTGGTAATAGGATTGTTGAGTGCTTCATTTGGAATTTGGAAGATTTTGTTTGGTAAACAACTTTAGATTTATAAACTGGCTGTTCCTATGAGAATAAGACATCTAAGCTTTCCTAGTTAAGAAAAAGTGTTCCCTTCTATTCTCGAAATAAAATAAAAACAACTTCACATTGTTTCAAGTTTTTGAAAATACTGTGTTTGGATGCTGATTTCTTGAGTTAATGTGTTTTGTATTTTAAAAATAGGTCATTGCAAAATTAAAATGGAAATTAGAAATTCAGAGTATTAAACCAAGACATTTCTTGGGCAAATAAGTTATTTTTTCTAATGCTTTGCCTTGAAATAGAATTCTGACACAGCATCTGTGACAACCCCCAGCAATCCACTCCTTTAAAACATTATAATAAAGGTTTCTCTATGAATTTTTTTGTGTAAATTTTCTGTTGAGGTAAATATGGATATTACATATTTCTCCTGCAATATGCTTTAAAAATTATCATCCATATGAAAATTTTCACGTTTGTCTTATGCATACACTCTGAATCAAATATTCTCCAAATATTCCTTTACTGACTACGTAATATTGTTTTGAATATTTCAGAAGCACTCCTTTGTCACACAGATCATATTAACATTTTCCACTTCCCATACAAAAAAAAAAAAACAAACACTGAGAATGAACACTTAGCTGCAAGGAGTAATAGCAGCTGTCCCAGACATTAGTAATTTTTAAAAAGCAATAGATTTTGCTTAGCTTTCAGACAAAGTGTGAAATTCCCTGTAAGTCACATTTATGTCCTGCCACTACAGTGAAGGGAGAATAAATGTTTCACATTGAACAGGTAATTGAAAAAGAAAAGCTTTAGAAGTTTGAGAACAGAGGGGTGAATTTCTGCATGCAATGAGTGTGTTTTACATCTGATTGTGGTTTAGGGTTGCCAGTTTTCAAAGAGAAACACTGTTAGGTCACTGAACCCCACAGAAGTATATGTTTTCTTCAAAGTGAGTGGGAAAGTCTCTTTTTCCTGTTATGTCATTCAAGGAAGTGGGTCAAGAGCTAAAAGTTCCAGCTAGTGTGCAGAAGTATGCTTTTATTATGCTTGTATTCTCCTGACACAATTTTCACTGCACTGACTAGTTTCTAAGTTCTACCTTAAATGTTTTCATATGTTTGCTAGAATCTGGGTTACTTAAGGAATAACTGGAAAGGAAATAATCAAGGACATCATAGCTCTCATCGATTTTCCTTCTCCCTGGCTTCCCTTCCACTTCTGATGTTGGGATTAATATTTTTTCCTTTAGTGTTCATGCTCTGCAGACTGATAATACTGTTCATTTCATTTTTCTTTCCTCCTTTTTCTTTTTTTTTTCTGGCAATCATTCCCTGAGTTTAATAGTTTCATGTCTTCTAAGAGATCCAAAGTTAAAAACTATGCCTTTGGACATTCATAGAGATTATGATGTCCTTCAGAACAAAGCTTAGAGTTGCTTCTTAGTTTTAAATAACCAAAGGATGTTGGAGGGAATGTATAAAAAGTATTACACAATCTTTCTTGTCCTCTACAACTTTTACAATATATGCATTTTGATGCATTATACTTAATTGTTAACTATATATATATATATATGCTATTGTATTTGGTGTATTGGCTGCTTACATACAAAACAGAATTATATACTTATCAATATATACATGGATAACAATTCTGTATTTGTCATAAATTTAAGGAGTAGTTATGCTCAAAATTTTGGAAAATCTATTTTTATATTTTTCCAGATCTCAGTTGACATGGCACATCGAGACCTTAGTATAGAAGCTCAGAAAAACCATAAAAACAGGGTTAAGGGAAATAGTCTTAAACTATACTGGATAATGTGAAGTTCATTGCTGTTTTTTGCAGGGATATAATTTATATGAAGTTCTTAAAACTCAGATACTAAAATAAAATAGCAAAATACATGTTAACTGGGTCATATGCATGAATTTCCAACTGCAGGAAAGTTTGACCAATGCAGTATAAAATTTTGCACTTTCATTTCCCCCTTTATGACCATGAGATTGTTGGATCCCACTTTATTGTTCTGCTGCTCTATCACCATTTAAAATTTCTTGTTGGTTTGGGGGTTTTTTGGTAACAAATACAGAAATGCGCACAGGTTTCACTCAGATTATTGTTTTCAAGTTATGTTTAAGATCAGAGTGATGCAGCATTATTGCTAAATGTACTAGGCATTGCTGAAAAAGCAGGTAGCAGTGAGACAAGAAATCCACAGAAAATTATTTAAAAAATTATCAGAATTATACTAAAATTATCAAGAACCTTAGGGCCCACTGGAATTATAATTTTGAATACTTCTTCTTTGAATAGCTTCTAATCTATTTTTATGTACCTTCATCACAGACCTACTTCAAATATGAATATATGGGGAGAAAAGTGAAAATAAGTCACATATAAAATTAAAGTAAAAGAAAGTTTTGTTTAATGCCATTTGATTTCACTGACTATAAAACTGCTCTTGGTTATGAGTTACCTTCCATCTAACTTTATTTTTCTGCGTCACCAACCTGTATTCTACAATGACACAACTACCTGGATGGTTGTGCACCTGCACTTCAGCAAGGATTTTGACAATGTATCTCGAAACAACTCATATGTAAACTTAGGAAGTGTGGTCTGGGGATAAGTGGAGAGTAAGATCTCAAAGGGTCATAATCAATAGTACAAGGTCTAGTTGGAAGCCTGTAACTTCCTGACATTAGTGGTGTGCCCCCAGAGTTCTGTACTGTGCCCAGTGTTTAACCTGTTCATCGATGACTTGGACAAAGAGAGAGATGCTTCCTCAGCAGGTCACTGATAGCACAAAGTTGGGAGCAGCGGCCAATACCCCAGAGTGCTGTGCAGCCCTTCAGAAAGGCCTTGGAGAGGTGAGGGTGGTGAGATGAGCAGAGAGGTAAAGGCAAATGCAGGATCCTGACCTGAGAGGAATAAGCCCAGGCACCAGCACAGGCTGAGGCTGATCTGCTAGAAAGCAGCTCTTGGGTTCCTAGTGGACAAGAAGTTGTCCATGAGCCAGCAGTGTGCCTTGGTGGCCAAGGAGGCCACTAGTGTCCTGGGGTGCATTCTGCCCTTCTGCTGTGCCTTGTGAGGCACAACTGGAGTGCTGTGTCCAGTTCTGGGCTCCTTAGGACTAGAGAGACATGGAGAGACCTGTAGCTCCTGGAAAGAGTCCAACAGAGGACTTCAAAAATGGCTGGAAGACTGGAGCTCCTCAGGCATGAGAAAAGCCAGAGGGACCTGTTTAATCTCAAGAAGATAAGACAGGGGGGATCTTGTCAATGTAAGCAAAATCTGAAGGGATGGTCTTCTTGGTGATGCTGAGCAATAGCACAAAAGGCAAACAGTAGGAGCTGATGCACTGGAAGTTCCACCTAAATATGGGGAAGAACTTAACTTTGCAGACAACCATACACTCACACAGATTGTCCAGAGAGGTTGTGGAGTCTCCCTCACTGGAGATATTCAAGAACTGTCTGGACACAATCCTGTGCTATGTGCTCTGGGATGACCCTGCTTGAGCGGGGAGGTTGGACCAGATGTCCCCCTGTTGTCCCTTCAAACCTGATTCTGTGATTATGTCTGTCACTAAAAATTAGCACATAAAATTGCTACAGCTTCTACAAGGAAGACATTACCACGTACTTTGTATATGTTGTCAATAATATTAGCTTCAAATTATAATAAATAAGAGAGAAAAAGGACCTTCTGACTGGAAGTTTACATCTTGTATTTTATATTTATACACTTCATGTGAAGAAGCATTTTTTGAGGACGAGTATCTTTTAAAGAAGCATAATTTTCTGTGTTCTGATTGTAGTTCCTTTCATACACAAGAAAATATGAGATCAGATCTAAATTCAGTATAAAACATTCACCCTTTCTGATCATATTTCTTATCTGCCATAAAGTTATAAGAATTGTTGAAAGAGAGCTTTGTCTGCTTGCGTCAGGTAAAGAAAAAAAAGAAGGAAAAAAGAGAATGAACACTGATGGCTATAGCAAAAATAAGAGGGCACAATTTTGCTCTCATAATTTTTTTTCCCCCTGGAAATGGATACTGAAATCCACTACAATTACAGTG
This sequence comes from Oenanthe melanoleuca, assembly GCF_029582105.1. NCBI lineage: Eukaryota > Metazoa > Chordata > Aves > Passeriformes > Muscicapidae > Oenanthe > Oenanthe melanoleuca. The sequence goes on from NC_079362.1 coordinate 40,963,585, forward strand.
CAAAAGCCAAAATATGCACATCTCCGCAAATTTGGATTCTGACTTGATTTACAAAACTATAAACACAAAAAACAGGCTATGTATACTTTATCACACAGCAGTGAATGAAGGGAAGCAGGGCAAGACTTATCCTGAAGAACAGACAAAAAACAGTTTATTAGTTTGTGGATCATCAAACTTGAGATGATACTCAATTCAGTGGGAAGTAACTTTTAGGCCTCCTGAATGCTGGCTGCTTTTGTCTTGTGCTTATAACTCTGCGTGTGTTTGACAGAGTTCATATAGATTGATTCATACTTCTTTTTGATATTCGCTACCGTAAATTCACTTTTTAGAAAGCATTTTCTTGAAGAATCATCACTTTGTTATTTGCAGTTGTAACTATCTCAATTCTCTCTCCAGAAAAAGAGAAAACATTGTGTATTTTACAATACACGGGAAGATAGGTAATCTTGCCTACTCCAGGCAAGTTCTCTGTACAGATCAAAACTCCTGAACGGAATAAAGAGGATTGGGATAGGCCTTTTTTTCTATTGGAGGTGAGAGCTCTCTATTACCTTAGTTCATGTCCAGCTCCAGTGAAATGATAGCTGGACAAGTAAATGTTCTTTGAAAGGAGGGTAATATCAGATCAGAGTGGAAGAGAGCACAACTATGTCAGGATCTGCTCTTCCTATTTCAGATCCCATAACCAAAAGCTAAAATGAAGTATTGTCCCAGGTGGATACCATTAGTATTTTGAGGTGCCAACCTCTGTGGAAACCATATCTTTCACAATACTTGTGCCCACGTGGAGCTGGGAAGTCATGTTTTCTTTCCTTCACAGCTATGCACTTACCTTCTCCCATACCCTTTAAAGGCATGATAGACTAGACGGACAATATTAGGCAAAAGCATCATTATTTTGAGATGAATTTGTGTGAATACTTCAGTTACTCAGAAAAACTTCTGAAGGGTTTGGTTCAGAATGCTGTCAAAGTGAAACATTAGCAATAGATGGGTTAAAGAGACAGTATGTTTTTACCTTGACTAAACTCTAGGCATCCACCAAAGCCTCTCTATCCCTCCCCTCTGCAGCTGGACAGGGGAGAGAGAATGTAGGGTCTATGAGTTAAGGGCTGGGAGACATCACTCACCAAATACCATCACAGGCAAAACAGGCTGGAAGTAGAGATATAAATTAAATTTCTTACTAACAACATTAGAGTGAAATAATGAGAAGCCAACACAGACCTTAAAACCATCTTCCCCTCACTCTCCTTCCCAGCTCTACCTTCTACCCCCAGTAGTGCAAGGTGTGGGAAATGGGGATTATGGTCAGTTCATTACACATCGCTTCTCCCACTGCTTTGGGAAACAACTCCTCGCCCCGCTCCACGCTGGGTGCGCTGGTTGTGCATGAAAAGTCACCTGAGAGTCGGAGCACAAAGCACAGACACACAGAGCCTGTTTCCTCCATGACAACTTCCTCTGTGAGCTGCAGGGACCAATCGGAAAGCTGATTTAATAATTGACACCCTGGGTAACCAATTAAAAAGTTATTTCGCTTTCATGAATTACACCCGTAAAATTCATCTGCCTCTTTTGACTTCCAGATTGGGAGGCTGTAAGGCCCGGCCCAGCCTGGCACCCCTCCCCATAAGGCCTGGCTGGGCAGGGATGGGGGAACCACCAAGGTCCCTCCATTTTCAACTGATGGCCAGGGGAAAGAAAAACCTTTGCTAAGATCCTAGCGTCCTCCCCTCCAGTGTGGCCACAGCCCGGCCAGGGCCCTGCTGCCGTCTCGGATCTGCCGTGGGGAGGAGAAGCCCCCAGCTGCCCACACAGCTTGGGGAAGTGCAGCTGGGCTCTGCTCCAGCCGAGCCCCCTCACACATTCCCTTGCCGGGCTCTGCAGTTTCATCCAGCCTTTTCCACACAGCCCGTGCGGCCCAAAAGTCCTGGCACGTTTTTCCAGTATGGCCTGGCCCAGCTCCTTCACCTTCTGGGTGCAATTTTAACGCTTCTAATGCCCGGATAAAGACGGCAGATCTCCTGAGCTCCCTTGAATGAGAAGAATAAAGCAGGAAGTATACTAACTGAGTGAAGTAAAAGCCAAGTTTCCAGATGCGAAGAGATGCCACAGACAAGTTGGCTGAAAAACCTTTTTTGTGGGCTATGGGGGGACTGGACTACACTGAAAATTCCTTTTAATTGTGGAGAACTCCTTGGCGGTGGGGAGGAGCGGGGTGGTTGAAGTGTTTGAGGAAAACATCCTTTGCCTGGAGGGAATGGGGGTCTCTGTTCTGGAGACTAGAAAGATGGACAGAGACATTTGATGGAAAAAGAGATTAAGAGAATTTTTGTCTTTGAACAGCTTGCTCTTAAAAGTAATAACCCAAGAGTCTGACATAACCCATAATGCAGATCTGGAAAGACTGTGAAGGTGGGAGGAGTTCCACGATCTGCAGATTTTCCTGGGCAGATGTAAATTTTGAAAATGAAGACAGCCCCTATGCCTAAACAAAAAAAGAACTTTTCTCTCTAGAGTGAACTGAAATGATTATTTAACTGGAAAACTGACTGAAGTGCTTTCTGTATGTTGTTGTTAAGAAATATGAAAGGTGGTGGTGGGGGGAAGGAGAGAGTGATCTCAAAATCTTATTCCTAATTCCTTATTTTCTTTGTGTTATTAATAAATTTCTTCTTTATACCCTTTTAAGATTTAGGCCTGCCTTGTCTTTGCTCCTAAATCCTATCTCCAAGAGAAATTGAGTATATTAAAATTGGCAAACCTAAATCAAACCAAGACACTGAGGTCCCTCACACAGGAGAGAGTTTTAAATGAACTTCATCAGTAAGTCCATCCAACAGGCAACAGTTCTTCACAAAACTCATTACTTCACATGGGTCACTCTTCCACAGGGTGCAGTTCTTCAAGGACCAAGAGCAGGCTGCTCCAGTGTGGGCTGCCCATAGGGTCAGAGATCCTACCAGGAAATCTGCTCCTGCATGGACTTCTTTCCACAAGTCTGCAAGTCACAGCCAGGAGCCTGCTCCAGATTTCCCACAAGGTCATAACCTCCTCTCAGGAGCTCCATCCATGGCTCCTCCATGGGCTGCAGATAGATTCTTGCATCCTCGTGGTCCTTCATGGGCTGCAGGGGCACAACTGCTTCACCATGATGATATGGAACCTCAGCTCCTTCACTGACCTCAGTGTCTTCAGCGTTGTTCTTCTCACGTCTTCTCACCCCACTCTTCTCTGGCTTCAATTATATCTGAACAATAACCGGGGGAGTTTTGTTGTCTTTCTTAAATTTGTTACCACAGAGGCATTATCACCATTTCTGATTGGGCCCAGCCTTTGTCAGACAAATGTCCAACTTTGGAGCTCTTAGGGATTTGCTCTGCCAGACCTGGAGGAAGCTTCTGGCATCTCTTCACAGAAACCACCCCTGTAGTCCCATCCTTACCAAAGCTTGGCCACACAAACCTGATACAGATACTTAAGTTCATCCTTAATTTTCAGCTCTTTGATTTGGATACCAAGCGTTTGATGATGCAGGTATTCTGCATGGAATTTGACAAATGTTTAAAAAAATCTAGTATTACACACTTGATACTTTTGAATTTATGTCATCTGGCCTCCTGGGATCACTGGTATGTAATTTTTATGAAATCACATTCTACATTGTTCTACTTGTCCAACAAACATTCTTTGCAGTTGGTTTGCAGTTTGGGTTTTTAAAATAATTTTTCATTATTTTCTTGGAAACCAATTGCTATCATTTGCTTTAAGATGACAAGTTTAAATGTTTCAAACATGCTGCATCAATACATGTGTTTATTTTTTTTTAACAGTACAAATTACTCAGATTAGTTTGTGTGAGATGATTACACCAGAGCTCCAAACTCAAGAAGGTCTACAATATGCCTGACATATTTCAAATGAAAGGTGGGAGGCATGGATTTATAATTTTAGCTGTTGCTGAAACACATTACAGTAAGCAGAACTGCAAAGAACTGCAAAATGATTAACTGACATTGGGAAGTATGACATTTATTTAAATCTAGTAATGTGTTCACAGTTGCCTTGCACAGGGACTTTGATGCATATGCCAAGGTTATAATAATAATACTCTTAAGGTCCATTTAGTGCAAAGCTGAGCAGTCACAGTTCCTGTTCAGTTTACATCAAACTCAGTTTTTCTACTAGCAACGAGAAAATTGATGTTGCTGACACTATGAATAGAGAGTCCTGCTAATTGCTTGCAGGCATTTTCATCAGTCTTTTACAGTAGAGGGGCTGTTCAAAGACTGGCAGTCTTGGGCTGTAAACACAAAAATGTAAAATCTGGTATATGCACAGGTGCTCTAAGTTAGGATAAATAAACTGTATACCAGCATGGAACAAATTCTAAAAATGCTACATGGTGTGCAAAATGTCAGTGGTAGATTATTTGTTGTCCTTGCTCAAAGGGTGAGACTGACACTCATTTCCTGTTCAATGCATACCAGATTAAATTGCCTCAAAAATCCTGGAAATTCATGAATGTAAAGAAGAAAGACATCAACAATTATGCAGGATAATGAATCCGGAATTGCAATGGATTAAATATTGTTTAATTTTGTATTGCTTACCCTTCTCTTAGGATACAGCAAAATAAATTCTACTTGAAAATTCTTAGGTTTACAGATAATTAATATATATGTTTCCTTATTTTTTTGACTTGTAACTTCTAATGCTAGCTTTTTGAACTTTTATTCATAAACATGTAAGGCTGGTAATCTGCTATATTTTTAAGCTGTGGTTCTAATATAACAGGTATTTCTAGCATTGTATGTGAATCTGGTGTACAAAAGAGCCCCAGTATATTACAGCAGTAGTGGTGAACATGACGAACTGACAATATGTTAACAATAAATTGGAAATGCCATGCATACTTAACCTGTGTGGACAAACCACAGGTGTGTGGTAGCTCACCAGAACTAATATGACAATAGGTCAAGCCACAAAGCGCCTACAGCCCTCCTGACAGCACCTGTGTGCACATTCCCAGCCACAGCTCCCCATTTCTAAACCTCTGCCTCATGCAATAATGGTATCATCTGAGTCAAATACATACTCCTTTTGCTGAAAACTTATGTTTTCTCTATTGCCATTCAATTTTTTTAAAGCAGTATCTGGTCACACATCCAGTAAACATTTTCATCCTCTTTGGAGTATGTTGGGGAATATAATTATAGAATCACAGAACCATTAATGTTGGAAAAGACCTTCAAGATCATTGAATCCAACCCTTGACCAAATTGTGGCAATGAGTGGCTTGTCCAGTCATTTCTTGAATGCTTCCAGAGATTGTGACTTCACCACCTCCTGGGGGAGCCCATTGCAATCCTTAACCTCCTCCTAATCCTTAATCCTTCTCTTTCAGTGAATTCTTCCAGACGTCCTCCCTAATCTAAACCTCCCCTGGCATAGAATGAGACCACTTCCTCTTGTCCTGGTTGTCTGGGAGAGAAGACTGACCCTTATTTCACCACACCCTCCTTTCAGGTACTTGGAAAAAGTCGTAAGGTCGCACTGGGCACACACTGGCTCACGCTCAGCTGCTGCCAGCCAGCACCCCCAGGTCCTCTTTCCCCAGGCAGCTTCCCAGCCTGTCTGCCCCCAGCCTGTGGTCTGGCATGGGGCTGTTTTGACCTGAGGGCAGGACCCAGCACATCACCTTGTTGACCCCCACACTGCTGGTCTTGGCTCATTGACCCAGGCTGTACAGATTCCTCTACACACCCCTCCCACCTTTCAGTAGATGAACACTCTAAATCAACTGATAATTGCATTGCAGCTGCCCACTGTAGATGCATTCATCTCTTGTACATTTCTGTCATTGTGTCTATAAATTCTGTTTTCTTAAGCCTGCCTACCTACAGAATACCAAGTGGATTTCAAAGTGGGATTAATTTGTAGGCTTAGTAGCCCAATCAGTAGCAATCATCAATAATTCTTTCTCTACCCTGAACCACAATGGCAGGGAACTTGTGACCCAGAGATTGAATAAAGCCCATGCCTGTATTTCCTCAGGTTCATTGCCACTTCTTTTTATTACTAGAGTATGCACTAGGGACTGTAAAATATACTTGAAAGGCTTTTTTTCCCTGAGCAGGGAGAGGACTCTACTCCCCACCCACTGGTAATGTCAAAATAAGCATCAAAGATTAAATGAACAGTTGAAAGAAAATTATTCAATTAGTAGAGGAGGATCAAATTACAGTGAACTTCCCTCCTAGGTTCACTGCCCACAATAATGACTTTATTTAGAACTGAATTACTGAAAAGTGTCACTTTAAAATGTGCCCTGTATCTATCTCAGTGTCAAGTTGAAGTACTTTGCTTTGTGGAATGATAGGATGGTTGAAGTGAGTGTATTTCAGAGTTAAGTTAAGCCTTAAGTATTCCTTATAAACTAGGTATTTAAACTGGTGAGGCAGCTTCCAGTCTACTTGAACATATTCTCAGAAGTCTTACAACCTATTTTCAGGGGAAGCACTACTCTCCCAGAGGGACCATGTGGTCTGAGCCTCACCTGGACCTTGTCTCTGAGCCAGGAAACCAGGCATATTTTACAACTGCAAGCAACTTCAAGAGATTCTTCTTGTGCCTATGTGATTCTTTCTTACACAAACCTTTCTGTTTCGTTCTTTAAAGAAAGCCAGTCCACCAGCTGGGTTCCTCAGAACTGTTTTGGCAATACATTGTGAGCAGTGTGGGAGTACTTTCCTTCACTTATGGCACTACTTCATGAGGCAAATATAATTCAAGTAGGCTCAACTGCAGATAATTTTTGTGTTTTATTGCAAAAGGTCTTAGAAACATCATTGACATTATCTGTAAAAGACCACAGGCTGGCATTTTTCCAGGTGGTATTTTGATCTAGTGTGGAGTAAGCTAAATTTAAAAGAAGAAAAGAAATAAATTCAGGCTATTTGCCTGGGCATCTAAGTATGACTTGCCGTGTTCCATTAGTCCTGTTAGAGTGTCATATTAATTTTTCCTATTTTGTCCTGGTTACTGATTTGGATATGTTCCTTTGTGAAAATGTTAGGAGATAGCCGTAATAGAATCATTCCAAGAAAAACATGAACATTCCACATGACTTTTTTTTTTTTTTTTTTTTTTTTTATTAACACAGAATTAAACAGGAGTAGGGTGGATTTTCTTTTTCTCTCAATTCCTCTGGAATTCCCACACTCCTACTATTGCATGGGAAGATGTGTACTGAAATAAAATTAATACTTGTTTTTTACTCAGCGTATTAAATAGACAGGCTATAATTTCCAGATAAATATTCCATGGAAATATTGAAGAACAACCTGCATATCTTAGTCTTTGGTTGAATCTTTGCCATTTTATCTTGATTAGTCTGCATGCTGTTTTACTAGCCAATGACCCTGAGAGAGAAAAACAAGGCTTAAGGCATTTTCAATTTTGTTTTTGGAAAGATTATAAAGATTGGTCAGATAATTGCTTGCCTGGGGTATAGTTCAGAATCATATAATTATAGAGTGGTTTGGGTTAGAAGGCACCTTAAAGATAGTCTAGCTCCAGCAGGCTGATGTGGGCACGAACACATTTCACTAGATCAGGTTTCTCAGAGATCTATTCAACCCAGCCTTGAACACTTCAAGGGATGTGGCATCCCATATTTATTCAGTGGGTAAGGATGGGGCATTTTCCTGGTTACACAGAAGAGACAGAGTTTAGCACTGTGTGGTCACCATAGTGCCTCTGTCTGGGGAAAGCACATGGACCTGAAGGAGCTGTCAGTCATCTTGGTTTTGTTCCCAGTGGTGAATACCTTTTTTGAGGGTAAAACACCTTTTGTTTTCTTTCTTTCTTTCTTTCTTTCTTTCTTTCTTTCTTTCTTTCTTTCTTTCTTTCTTTCTTTCTTTCTTTCTTTCTTTCTTCCTTTCTTCCTTCCTTCCTTCCTTCCTTTCTTTCTTTCTTCCTTCCTTCCTTCCTTCCTTCCTTCCTTCCTTCCTTCCTTCCTTCCTTCCTTTCCTTTCTTTCTTTCTTTCTTTCTTTCTTTCTTTCTCTTCCTTCCTTCCTTCCTTCCTTCCTTCCTTCCTTTCTTTCTTTCTTTCTTTCTTTCTTTCTTTCTTTCTTTCTTTCTTTCTTTCTTTCTTTCTTTCTTTCTTTCTTTCTTTCTTTCTTTCTTATCTCTATCATCTCTATCATCTATATCTATTTTTTTTCTATTAATATTGCTGCTGTGATTGTGTATGTCTTATTCCATTACTTTGTGCTTTTGGAAAATTTTTATCTCAGCCCATAGTCTCTGCTTTTTTGGCCCTCCCTTACCAGAAGGGGCAGTGGAAGAGGAATGTCTTATTTGGAGTTTGATTTCCCGCTGGCATTAAAACTAGCACAGGTATCCATATCCAATTAACTGAATTCAATTAAGAACAAGATTTAAAAGTGTAAGAAGTGTTGTGCCACTTTTCATTGTATATCTCATGTATATCTTTTAAAGAATCTACAAATCCAAGATGAGATGACTTTGCTATGAATAACATTGTGTATAGTGTTTTAAAGAAATTACTTCGACTTGTATCAGGCCTTGGGCATTTAGAAAAATTAACAGACACCTGGCTATCTCTCTGCTTGAACATCCAGACCCTAAAACTTAGGAGATTTATTTTAGAAGGTATATTTATGGTTCATCTTCTACTCTCCCACTGAGGAGAGTTCACATAGTCTTTTTCCGTTTTATTTCTGGACCTTACTAAGACTATTTTCCACCTCCAGAATGGGCTCAGAGCTCTGTCTTTAACCCCAGCCACACACAGTGATAGACCAAATAAAGTAAGGTTGTCAGATCAGGAGAGGCAGGATTTGGGGGACTGCTGTGTAGCATTCTGACAGAAGTGAGCTGCAAAGCTGGGGCGGCAGCAGCAGCGTGGCGAGCGCAGAGCAGCGCACACAACGGGCGGGCTGACTCAGCAAAGAGGTTGCCTCTGCTGTACTTAGCACTGTGACTGACAAATGCAAACAAGCTCTCATTTGTAGCTGCTCGCTGGTTACTGCTCTCGCACAGATAGCTCTTTGCAGCTGCAGAGTAATTCAGTTCAGCTTGACTGGGCTAAATCAGCCTTGGCCACGTCTTGTTTGCATGGGCTGACAGCAAGGTGGCTGTCGTGCCTTGGCTGGCATGAGCCTCACATTTTCCCACCCCTCTCTTCTCAACATGTACTGAATACTGAGATATATTTTTATGTGATTTTTCTCTAGAGAGATCTTTTTACCTACTGGCTTATTTCATTTTTGCTGTACAGAGGCATCTTCTACAATTATCGCCTTGATGCAGCATTGCACAAGATTTGACTAATTCAAACATAATTACCGATTTTCTCACTTTAGTGAATGCATTCACTACCTAATTTGAAAAATGTGCTGGAATAAAAGAAAGAGGAAGAGAAAAATATAAAAAAGGATATCACATAAGTGAGATCAGAAATCTAAAAATAATTGTTTGTGTTGTCTCAACTTAGAAAAATTAAATACTTTAGTGAGAAAGATATTCAGATATTCTGAGTACAATAAAGCATATCAGAAGGCCAGGTATGATATTAGAATACAAAGCTAAAGAACTTAGAATAAATTAAAAGCAAGTTGTTGTGTATATACCTTTCCTTCAGATATTTATAAATTATTTGAGATCACCAAATCACAAGAAACACTATTCTTTAAGGTTGTTAGTAGATTTAGTATTCCTAAATTATTGAAATAATAAAGTCAGAGAAATGGTACAGGCCATGACAGCCAGTAAAATCATTGATTAAAATATTTAATCAGCTTATGTGCAAAATGGAACTCTAGATGGAGCAGTTCCCTTTGTTTGAACTTTGTTTGCTGGGCCGATAATGATTTCATTAAGTTAGTAACTATTAGACAAATAACTGACCTAAATATGATAACACAGTTCTGTTGAAACATTCAAACTCAGATTTAGATTCCTAAATAAGAAGCTTGTACATTAATATAGCAGGAAAACCTGAAGTGAGTGTTCCCCTTCCTAAATTTATTATTTGAAAAAACAGCAAAAGGTATTTTGTGAAATAACACAGTTGAGTAGTGCAGCAAAAAGTAATGAAATACTTCATATCCACCTACTTGAATATCATTTGCTCTAATGGCAAACTAACATTTGAAAAGGAGAAAAATGAAAAAGGTGTACCAAAATAGGCGATTTATGGGAACTAAAGTGTTGTGTCATGTGCTAGATTAATTTCAAGTACCTCGGCATGTTGTGCTGTTTAGAGAAAAGCTTCATATAGTCAATTTCCATTCCTGTCTCATGGGAGAAAGATGGAGGGTTGCCAGTGGCCAGGCTTTCCCTTCTATATCCTTATTCACAACCAAGATAGCCAGGAAAATACAGCCAGTTATCTTAGGGTACTCTGCTTGAACCTCTGGAGCCACCACAAAGAGTGTCCCTGGTTGCTTGGCTCCGTGGATACTACCAGTGTACCCTCTAAAACTTTCTCAGACAGTATATCTCCCTAACATGCTTCCAGAGAAGTAGTCCCATTCATCTAGTGTGCTTGTCCCCCCTCTATATCTTGATTGTAACAGTACAATCACTGCTGAATTAAATATATAAACAAAAAAAAAACCCAAATGAAAATAAAACAACAACAAAAAACAAAAACAAACAAAAAAACACAAACAAAACAAAACAAAACAAAACAAAACAAAACAAAAAAATTAAAAAAAAAAAACAACAAACACACACACATACAAAATAACAAAAAAAAACAAACCAAACCAAAACCAAGCTCAAAATCGAGAAAGTGGACTAACCTCCTTTGATCAGGTTGACTCTGTTCTCCTTGCAAAGGACATGCAAAAGAGTAGTTCCCACTTGAAGTTCCTTTTCCTTGTTGAACATCTCTCCCACAAAATTAGATGCAAAAGAAATGGCCTTTCATACCTGATCTCCCAAGCCAGAGTGAATTTTTGAGGTTATGTTGTTGGCATAATTCTCTTTCCCTTCAGAATGAAACTTCAAGGAAAGAAGCTACAGGGCTCTTGTATTTTGTTAATAACCATTCCTCATTTTGAAACTAGCCTCAAGCTACATGAGCAAAATAATATCTAATGTGCAGAAAGACCAGATGATGGGAAATTAAAAGAATCAATTCCAGAGAATGTAAAATTCTTTGCAGACATAGAATAATGAGCATCAACAGAAGGAAAGTTATTGGTCCAATATGTAAAAGACTTGCAACTTAGAGAATAACAGGTATAGTTCTTTTAGTTCTTTTGTTTTTTTACCCTGTTCTCAGTCTTTTGGTATTATGGACCAAGTTTTTTAATGGAGATATGAATTAATGACCTTTTAGATGGTTTAAACCAACTGCCTATCATTCCACCCTGCCTGACATGTATTAATTGACTACTGACAAATGCACCTCAAGATTTTTCTGCTAAACTGTGGTCTACCAGTAGAGTACATATTCAAGGACAGAAAAGGATTTGTTGAGCCTCTGACAAAAAAAAAAATAGATTTGCAGACACATGATGCTAAGTCACATTACTAAATGTGATGCTGTGACAGAGGACAATCTATGGAATACTGTTTGCCAGTGGTCAAACGTCTGAGTCAACAGAAATATTCTCTACCTCTCTCCTGATCTAGATGAATAGTGTCATTATAGGTTAATAAATTATATGACCTGATGCTATAATTTCAGCACGTTAGTCACTCTACATTCACATTCAAGATAAAATAAAGTGGGGATACACATTTTCTAATTGGGAATTTCTAAATCAATAGTTATAATAGTATTCTGCAAAAGGAGCTATGTTAACAAATGAATTTGGGTGGTTGGCAGAAAGCAAAATTACGCCTGGAAGAGCTTACAAATCACAAAGGAAAGCAATCACCTAATTTCTGTTGAGTGAGCAGCAGTTAGCAAGATAAACACCGCACTGTACCAATTTATACATGATTAGAACAAGGCCAAAGATGAGAGAAATGCATGGGGTTTAATGAAAGGTTATGAAACATTGGAATATTAATTCTAGGGTAAATAAATAGTGGATTTTTCTCTGACCACAGTACCTAACATGAGACTAATCACAATGCAAAGAGTAAAATTATTATCCAGTTCCTGTGAAAAAATGTCCTAGTTTTGCCATTAACTGAATTTCACAAAATTTTATCATACTGTCCAACTGTGAAGTTAATCCACAGCTGAAAAGATCTAAAAGTCCAACTCTGCTGGAAAAATTAAATCCAATAAAAATCTAACGAAGAGGTGAGTTGCTTCACAGACACAGATATCTCTCTCACAGTTCATACAGACAGGGGAGTCCATCTTAAAGAATTAAATTTCCACAGTCAAAGTAACTACAAGCTGAAGGTTCAGGACTTCCAAAGCTTGATTACTACAAAAGTCTCTGTTTTAAAGCCATGCCCCTTGTCAGAGTGTCCACATATTGAATAGTCATACAGATACATATTTGCACACATGGACTGATATAATTTTTCTTAATTCTGTAAGATTTTTAATTAGAAAATAAATAGGGGAAAAAAACCTAAGAAAAAGGAATACTTCACAATAGGATAAATGTCCCAGAGCTGTGAATAAAAATATATTTTCTTAAATCAAGTTTGAATATTGATTTTAAGTTTAGAACATTATTTTCTTTCACTAAAACCATATGCAGTGAAGATGTAACCACTGAAATTTAAAAAATTTTACTTCAGGGTTCATAGAATCTCTAAATAATCACTTCGTACAACACATAGTGCTCTCTAAAACATAGACCTACCTCATAAAAATGGGCCTCTGTCTTTGCAGTGCTGTTTCTGTGCATTGTTAGCTCTCACAGCAACCAAAGTTTATATAGGATTCCTCAAGGATAAGTGATGTAAAGAACAGCAGCATTGTTAATCTAAGGGTTATGGATAAGGATTCTTATATTCACTAAGTTTAAGAGACCTCTCACTAAACTTTTTCAATGGTTCTTCACAGAATGTTTTCAATACACAGAACATACTCTAAAAAAATGCTGTGAGCCCCTAGAGGCCACAGTGCAGTGGACTAGATGTTTTGCCTAAGAAGAAGAATAGACTCAGTACAAAGCAGAAAGGTAAAAAAACATCATAAACAGACTTTCATGCCTTCGTGAATGCAAATCTCTGATTAACAACTTCTTGTATTTTCCAGTTCTGGTGTTATAAAGGAAAGTGAAATTATCTGGATTTTGTGCTTTTCCTTTTGTGGCAATAAAGGAATCTCACTAAGATAGATTTCTTGTAAGTGTTTGAGCTATCCTGTCAAGGCTAATCTATCTAGCTAAATGTTCCAAAGCCAGGACCATGTCTGTATAACTTTGCACAAGAATGCTCATGCTTTTCACCATACCAGTAGATATTTGAAGTCTGTCTGAGACTTTTCAACCCTACTCTCCATTGCTGAACAGATTCTGTCCTTGTCCAGTTTAATGCACCTCACTGAAGAAAATATAAGAATGTAATGGCCCTTAACAAAGTTGAGAAAGGGCTTGGCCATATGATTTCTGCTAATTTGAGCACAGATTATTTCTGAGCACTTGCCTGGCTTTGGTCACAAAACCCTGGTGCCTGCACAGGCAGAAGAAGCAACAGTTGAGTGCTACTGACAGTTGAGTAGTTAGTGTTTTCTCTGCTAGATGTCAGCAACGGTTGCTATCTGATTGCTGCAAGCAATGTTTTCCAAACAGTAGGCAAAATCCTGTCTCTGCAGATTTCAATAGCAAAACTCAGCTGACTTCAGTGGGCTCAGAATTTCATTTACTGACACTGTATTTTAAAACTCCGAATTTGCCAGAGGCCAACAGTCCTTCAGAGAAAAATAACTTTTAAAAAAATGTGGAACGAGAAGGAAAAATCCATTTCTTTCCTAGCAGCTAAAAATCTTTTAGTGCAATGAGTACAAGAGCAAATATCTTTCTCACTGTGTCTTAAGGGAGTTTTTAGTGTATATGAAATGCAATCTCTCTTTGGATCACAACAACCTGTTCATTGCATTCAGCCAAGAGCTGCTATTCCTATGTATGCAATTGGATGATTTGTTATAAATGTCATCTTGGAGTCTGATGCTGCTGATAGCTCCACTTCCCACCAGTAAAACTTCCTTCAATCAGGGAGATGAAGGTTTTGGCTCTCTCTTAGTGAAAGTGCCTTTGCCTTTGCTAACACCTCCAGTTTAACTATGAAAAATATTAAAATTATCGATAGTGAGGTAAGACTAAGTGAACAAATTAAAAAATACATCACTCTCACTTCTTCACATCACATCACATCCCACACAAGATCCAAGACACTGACAGTTTCTAGTAAGTCCCATGATGACTGTTTAGAATGGTTAGAGATGCTGATCGTCTGGAGAAAGAAGTATGAATATATATCTCAGAAAAAAAATTATTTTTAGGTGATGCAGAAATGGTTGGTGAGTTAGGACTTTAGTTACATCCTTTCATGTAAATTTTTATATCTAAATGGAATTAATGCAAAAGACTACTAAATACTTCCTCCTCATTCTTCTTCAAATATTACTACATCATCTGTGAATAAAACAATTTGATATTGCAAATCTCCATATGTCTGGGGTATTTTTTAATATTAATGACATAATAACATACATTACTTAGCTTTAAAATGTTCTGTGTAGTTTATAAGAAGTTAGAACATGAGACAAGGTCAAGTTACTACAACTTTAATCTATCAGGTTCTGCCTCTAAGGCAGAAAAAAAAGCATTAAAGTTTTCTTCATTACTCTATGTTGGCTGTATTTTACATCATAGTTTTGAGATCATTGCAAGGTAAATGCAAAGAACTCAGCCCTGAAAAGATGCTGTTTTTCTACAAAACTGTGTTTTTAATAGCTCAGTGTTTTTTTGGGCAAGTAGTTTCATGTAGTGGGATTGGAAATATAGAAGAACACATTTTGTTCCCCTCTTTGAACATGGTAGGATAGATTTTCCTGATTTTTAAAAATAATTTTTATTTTCATGCCATACATATGCAATTGTTGCTTGACTTGATGCTAACATTTAATTCCTTCCAATTACTTATTTGTGCCATGCATAAAATTGATCAATTAATAAAAAATATAAACAACAACAAATGTAAAAATTAACAATTTTCACATGAATATTTCTGTTTCATTTCATGTTAAGATTTTCATGACTTAGTTGTATGCTCATAGACACAGAATACAATAGGTTTCACAACCAATTTTGCATCATATGTTAGGATGCCAGTCTTTCTTGTAGAAGCACTTAACATTACTTGCTCAATTACTTTCCTCTCAAGAATTTCAGTTTCTTCTAATTCGTGATTTTATTCATACAAAGAAAACTATGCATTCTTTTTTTTTTTTTTACTTGGTCTACTCTAATTCCACAAGTCAAAACAAGAAAAAGAAACAAAGCAACAAAAGAAAGAGTAAAATCATCATTAAAAGACAAGAGGAAAAATAAAATCATATACATGGTTCTGGGTACATACAGCAGATGTTAGTTCTCCAACCATAATCCTCAACATCAAGTAGTCCTTAAAGACTCTGTGGGGAAGTGGTTTCCAAAATGCCTGGATTGTCATGATACTGTGTTTGAATTTTAACTATTACTCATTTCAGTTAGGCTCAGTTTCAGGAAATCTGAGAAGCTTTGAAACATATGTGCCTACACTGCTAACTGTTTTTCCCCCCACCCTCCGCCTCTTCCTTTCATTATCTTCTCCCCACAACCTTTTCTTCATTTCCCTTGACTTCATTCAGCTTTCTCATGCTGGCATTCGTAATGAATAAATTCACTGGTACAGCTAGGAATATATTACTGTTGAATATTCCCTGCAGCAAAGTTCCATCAAAATTGCTTATCACTGACAGATGCCCACTCAGAGATGCAAAACTGCCTAACTCAGTTCTCCCTTCCCTACCCAGTTTTGTGATATGTGAATGAAAATGGATGTGGGAGGATGACAACCTTTGCCTCTAAGGTAGAAATCTCTTAAGTGTTCTAATTATTTTGATTCCCATCCAGGCTGCTGGAAGTTTACCTATTTCATGTGTGCAGGCATTCACCAGCCAGCAAAAATAAGGCCAGCTTGAATAACCTCATTGTTTGAACTGCTTTCCAAAATTAATACTCTCAGGACATTCTTTCGAAAAACAGGAAGGAGATGGGAAATAACACTCTCAAACTGTATGAATAGATCTTGTTTCACTTGTGTTCACACACACACACACACACACACACACGCACACACACAAACACACACACACACACACACACACACACACACCCTGTGCAACCCCAGCACTTTCTCTAGCAATGGATTCACTTCTTCACTTCCTCTAACTTTTTGTATAAGATAGGAAAATGCTTCTACTGTTAGCATCACTAAACCACATTATTGAAGATTTGGCTGTCACACCACAGATGCAGTGTTGCAAGTGTGATACTAATGTCAAAAGACCTGTTGCTATTAGCTGATGGCGAGGCATTTGGGATGTGCTGGTGAAGGCTTGCACACGACTTCTGCCTCTGAGAAACCAAGAGGATGGATGTACCTTTGCACTCTCTCATTTATGACTGCAGACTGTGCTTGGATGCCTGCACTGGGAATACAGAACATTGACCACTTCATCAGCAAACATGACTAGGTGAACTTCTTAAATAGCTATCCATGCTAAAACACTCAATAACTGGAAAGGGTTTCAGGCAGTCTTCCCAGCACTCACTGATGTATGACCTTTGATATGGTCCCCTACTACATCCTTCTCTCTAAATTGGAGACAGATGGATTTGATTGACGAACTCTTTGCTGGATGTTAATCGGTTGGATTGTCACATCCTGAGAGCAGTTTAATGGCTCAATATCCCACTGATCTCCAGATCCACGTGGAGATCAGCATCAAGTGGTGTCCCACAGGGGTTTGTACTGGGAGTATCTTAAAATTTACTTAAGATCTTGGTCAGAGATATAAAGAGTGGGATTGAGTGTACCCTCAGCAGTTCACGAATGACAGGAAGCTCACGAAGGACAAGATGCTGTTTCAGATGGGGGATTTGAAAAAGCTCAAGAAGTAGGCTGTTCAGCAAGGACAAGTGCAAAATCCTGCACTGGCGTTGGGGCAGCCCCTACCATCAACAGAGGTTGAAGGAGAAAGGTATTGAGAGTAGCCCTGCCAAAGGTTGGTGGACGAATAACTGGACATGGCCCAGCCATGTGCACCTGCAGCCTGGAAAGCCGATTGTATCCTAGGCTGCATCCAAAACAGTGCAGGCAGCAGGGTGAGAGAGGAGATTCTGCCCCTCAGCTCTGCTCTGGTGACACCCCACCTGCAGTGCTGCACCTAAAGGAACTTAAAAGAAAGATGGGAACAGAATTTTTAGCAGGGCCTGTTTGATAGGACTAAGGGTAATGTGTTTAAACTAGAAGAGGGTAAATCCAGGCTAGATATAAGGAAGAAGTTTTTTACAATGAGGGAGGTGAAACACTGGCACAGGTTATCCAGAGAGGTCGTGGATACTCCATCCCTGGAAACATTCACGGCTGGGTTGGACGGGGCTCTGAGCAACTTGATCAAGTTGTAGATGTCCCTGTCCCCCTGCAGGGGGGCCAGGCTTGGTGATCTTAAAAGGTTCTTTCCAACTGCAACTATTCTGTGATTCTGTGATTCTGAGTGTTCATGGAAGGACAATGCTCATCCTTGCTGTGAGGCACAACCTAGGCCCTGCTTGTGAGTGAAGTAGAGGTATGAAAAATTGGTTTATTGAAACTTAAAGGAAGAGCAGCTCAAGCCTGAAAGTACGTCAATAGAGTCTACTGCCACTACTTCACAAATTTGAACTGCTTTGTGTTTGTCTGGAGGAAGGCTAACAAAGTGAGACTTCTACTTGTTTTTCTTATATACAAACCACATGAAATCTGCTTAAGTTTGATCCATTTTTTCCCCAGATTCAGAAAGCAACCACATACTGCCTATCTTATTTTATACCAAGACTGCAGAGCAGAAGGCTATCTTCGGAGAAAACAAGGTGCCAATAGGTTTTTACTCTCCTACAGAGGCTGAGTCGTAATGGGAAGCAGTACCCTTTTGCACTGAAGTGTTTTGCACTGCCTCCCTCTTTAACTAAGCATTTCTGGAAAAGTAGACAGGACTGCTGAGACATCCACAAATCCCCACTGCAAAATAGATCCCGTCTCCACTTTTTCTCTGTTCCAAATTTTTCCTCTTTGTTCAAAGCCAGACATGGGATGTAAACTGAAGCAAGAAAACCTCCATGCATTCTACATCTATCTTGTGGAAAGCACTGAATTCTGTGCACTCATAACACTGTTGGTTGCAGCATGCTGTGTACCTGGGTTCAAAGTGAAGTTTGTACTTTTGTTCTCTTGCCAGTACTTTTGATCTATTCCAGAAGACTATTGCATCCTTCTTTGCCACTGTATGTCTCCAGCATGCTGTGTATATTTGAGCTTGGAAAAAAAAATATAATTTAATATGAGCATAGAGGAGAGAGAAAAAGAGACTTTACAAAGCATTGTTCTGGGTTTACAGTGCTGAGGAGATAAAAAATAGGCATACATGAGCTCTTGCATTGGTTATAGTAAAGACAGTTTAAAACACACTCTTCCAGACCCATTTTTTGCAAGCAAGAAATGTTGAAAACTACTGAAAACAGCTTTCTCTTTCCCACTCCGTTTCTCTCCTTTCTTCACCTCCCCCATCAGCACCCCTATGCCATTAATTCAGCTCAAAGATATTTTGCACAGGTGTTTATGTAACTGTGATACACTGGGAAAATTCCAACTCAAATTGATTCAGCTCAAAGACCTCGTAACCACACTTCCATCAGCACAGTGGGGTGGTCTAGATCCACAGTAAATGGCCAGTTCAAGAAATTCTGCAGATTTTCTCTAACCTCCTAAACCAGGCTACTTAGCACTGGTGTGTATCAATGAATCCATTGCAAGTAATGAATTTCCTGTCACAACAAATATTGGACTGCTGAAGCAAGCAGGGCAAAACCCTAAGTGACCGTCTTGCTGTTTCTTTTCCCTGTGGTTTGCTTGGGAAACACATCTCCAATTGTTTTACCATAAGCTAAGTTGGTTCAATGAGTTGCCACTAGACAATCTTAAAATGTCTTGCTATTTCAAAATATTACTTTGCAAGGTTGCAAAAAATTAATGTCTAGAAACAGAGTTAGCTTGTATAGAAAAGGTATTTATTTAACATTATAAATACTAAATGCTGAATCATTTTTTTGATGCGAAATAAAAAAAAGTATTTGGGGAAATTGCTCTCTTGGCAAAGTTACATACATTCATTTGAAACAAAGGATCATTTAAAAGCAAAATAAAGGAATCTGTGGTGCACATAGTCATTGAGAGTCTTTGGCTGTAAATTCTCCTCCCTTTTCTCTGTGGAAGCACATGTCTTTGCCTGCTGTTCATCAGCCTTGATTTTGATGGGGTGATTTTTAGTCAGCTGTCTCTATCATTTTGGCGCAGACAAAAATCCTTTAAAAAATGTTACACTTCATCAAAGTGTATCATGAGACTTCACGGTCATTATCTCAATGGTTGCTCTGATGTGCTACAATTGGCAGGGCCACAGACGGTGGGGGGTGTATTAGAAGAAAGCCAGTGTTTCATGTGGAAAGCTGGCAAGCCTCTCCAAGCTTCTGTCAACAACTCAGCGGTCTGATCCGATGCACTGAGTGCTGATTATGCTCTTGTTTCTGTAGGAAGTAAACAAGAAAATGAATTCCACAGCACAACACAGCCTCTTTGTATCTTTAAAATGGCGTGGCTGGAAACCAGCCAGCCTCGTTGAAAGTTTGGCCATTTGTGTCATCAGGGCCCTGGTACTGATGGAGGCTTTGATTACAGCTTGGATCCAGCACGGAGACCTTTCACGGACAACCACTCAGCAAATAAAGGCATTGATAGGTTGTTGGGTCAATTTAGCCATAAGGGCGTAGAGCAAAGTCCTTTTGAAAAGACTAATGGATTAGCTACACAACCAGTCCCACTGTAGGGCCTTATTTCTCAAGTAACTTCATGACTGCTTTCCAGCTTGGCAGGGACTCTCTTCCTCTAAAGCTAGCTCCAGTGCGTTCTTGTTATCAATAGTGCAGCTCAAAGGATTAGACACAAAGAGCTTTACAATTTAATGAAAACAGCTGTTGAAACAACAATTAAGGCAAACAATAGTTTGCATGAAAAACTATTAATTATGCAAAGTTATGCAGAAAGTAGAATACTCTTTTATTCATAACCATCTAATGTGACTGACAGAAAGTTAGACACCTTCTCCACTGTCAATTTAAATGTTTCAGCAAGTGGTGTTGCTTATAACAATATTCACCATTTTTTGCTTTGTTAACATTTGAGCAGCTAATGGTTCAGAGCCTATGAATTCTCTGTGGTATGGCTGCAGCAGGAATAAGTAAAACAGTAATCTAACAGCTAATATTTCATGTTGAGGCAGTACTGATCTCTGAAGTTTACAGTGCAACTTTACTGGGAACAATGCCTCACAAAAGCAATATACCATATTGCTATTTCCATGTATTTCTCCCTTTTCTATCCTGATCCCTTCACACATTCTTTCCCACCATGTGCCTTTGTGGTGATGCCTTGAAGGCAGGCACTTGGTAAAATCACTCACCACAGGTTGCTTCAGCAGTATCCACTTGACACCCCCTTCCTATCTTCAGTGAACAGCTAGCCCCCTGCCTCCTTGTCTTCCTTCTCACTGACTCTCAGAAATTCATTGCTTCTCTATTTGCAGTCTCCATCCTTGACTAGCAGTGCTGAGAATTGACTTATAGTCTTTTGAATACAGTATGTTCCACGTCTTGCCTCCTTCCAGCACCTTGAGCCACCGTACCAAGAAGTCCCATTTAAAATGTTATTAGCTTTGCAGATATAAATACTGTCTTATGCTTCCAACTACTGTTTATTTCAGCTGCCACTTAATTGGCATGCTCTAACACCCTTATTAAGCCAACTTGAAAATATTGCTTCAGAATGCCTTGGGAATATAACTAATTTCATGCTAGAACCTAATAAGTAGGATCTGACACTCTTTCATATCTTCAGTAATCCATTAGGTGCCTGTAACCTTCTTTCAGTGACTGGATGAAAGCTTTATTAGTCATAGGGTCTATACTCCAAACACATCACTGGAATTTAGTACAGTATCAGCACTAAAATGCAATTTCTGACTTTCTGACTAAATAGACTTCTAGTGATGTCCCAGAATGTAGTTTCAGATATCCACTTTAAAAGCTTTCTGCTAAACAGGATTATAATTCTATTCAAACATTTATTTTTGTTTCCTTGAGCAGTTTTAACTTAACAACAAATATGTAGCAGTGACTAAAATAAAATAAAATAAAATAAAATAAAATAAAATAACTCCATACTGGATCAGCTCCTCAAATGATACAAAAAGAATTGTGCCACGTTATTTATGAATCTCACACAATATTTCAATCAATGTCCTGAAAAGCTACTTCCTTCTAAAATCCAGAGCACTCGCTTCCCTCCTCCACCTCATCTGCTGAATGTCTTCCTTTTTCCTTTTTTTCCTTTCAGTTCCATAAAGTAAGGATTTTTTTATCCATACTGGCTGGTGCCTAAAAGTGGGATCTTCTGTTCTGCAGCAGACTGTGAAAGCTCATTAGCACATTTGCTGGCAATAATCCAGTTAATGTATATTTGTTAAAAATCTCAAAAATAATTTTATTATGAGAAAATGCAAGCTCATTTTCCATGGTAAAGTTAGACAGAAAAAAAATGTCCTATACAGCACGATGCAATTTATATTTTTCACTAGAGACTTCTAAACAGGATCTGAAATTTGAAAGCAATTACGCCAGTTATCCAGACGTGATTTTTCAATCATTTTGGTGGTTTTTTTTTTTTTTTAATTTAAAAAATTTTCTCAGCAGCTCTTATTCAGTGATACTTCTCATAGCTGTCATGCTGGCACAGCATTCCCTTCTCTTCATTAGTCATTCAGCTCATGGAGCTTAATTGGACAAGGCTAGAGCGAATTTGACAAACATCACAGCAGCAGAAAAAGCAATCACTCTTTCAAGATGAAAATTTGTTTGATGTCTTACTGTGTAACTCATTTACTCTCCTTGGGCATCATGTGACCTGAATGTTAATCAGCCATTGATTGGCTTTTCTCCGTGGACAGTCACATGGCAGGAATATTAATGGACTGGGACTGGTAGTGGCACTGGTAGGCAACCTTTGGATTGGCTGCCAGGTTAAGATAGGGAGATAAGTGGGTGCTTGATGAACACTTGACAGAACTTCACAGAAAATTAAGGCCCTAAAATAGCATGAGAAAGTCTTGTCAAATCAAGCATGATTATCATTGAATGCTTAAGGAATTCATCATCTGCATGAAATTGATACACTTCAGTACCAGCAGGCCCTGCAGTCAGCAGGGACTCATCAGACTTTTATTTATATGTGTTCACCAAATCACATTAATTCTGAGAGCTAAAACATGCTAAGGATGAAGGTTATTTTCTGTTCAATCTAATTTATCTCTGACAATAATCATCACTAATAATATGTCAAATTAGATTGCAGTCATTTTATGCATGCATGCTGATTTGGAAAATAGTGTTAAACCATCCCATAGTAATTAACAATTGCTAAAGGTGTGCAGGGCCTAAAGTCATCAGTCTGTCTAGATAGAAAATTACATTTTATAGAAGGGATTTATAGATACCTATCCTTATCTGACTCTGAATATAAATTACAACCTGTAAAAGTAGATGTAATTTTTTATTAAGCAATTAGGGCTAATAATCTTTGAAAAAGGTGTGTTCCCCACTCCAAATTTTTGGGCCAAATTCTGCTACTCTAGGAATGAAAAGGAGTTATACCATTGCTTTGTTAGAATGAATGATTCTTTGTTCTTCCTATTTTCCTTTTTTTTCTCCTTTTTCTGTGGGTTAACTTTCTAAACATTTACTAACAGCTTCTAGCTTTTAGTACAGATTTAGCAAGGTTTTGCAAGTAATTATACACAAGTCTATTCAGTGTACAAGCATTAACGGCAGCAGTTGTACTGTAATTACATGTATTATAACAATGCACATTCCACAACATCTGCCAGTGTTATTAATTTAATACATTCTGATCTCGATGTGATACTGGTGGGTGGGGGTTGTTGTTGGTGGTGTTATTTGGGTTTTGCTCACATTTTTTTCTTTTAGATGAAAGCAAGATCAGAAATTTTGCACATTAACCCGCCCAGAATCCCCTATTCTTAAGGAATCATTAAAACAAAAATTGCTTCTGCTGAAATGCTGTTAATGGTTCTTTTTTTCACAGTAGGTATTTCATGGTACTGATTGCTTTAATAATACTTTTACAGTCTCTTGACTTATTAAGTATTACTGTATTGCAAAATACTTCATTTAAAACTGTCTGCTTGGTAATGAAGTTGTAAAGGAACACTTATATCCTTTTTGGCTGTTTTCTGCACTCTCACATACACATGCACGCACAAAAGCATGCTTTGGCTTACAGAATTACATTTTCAAAATAAGAGGAAAATAATCTGTTGTTTCTTATTTTCCCTGCTCTAATCTCTCGTGATCCTGGTACTGCCTCTCTCTCTCTTTGGAGACCCTCTTTATTGATTAAATGAATCTGCTCGAAAGGCTGGTTCCCAGGCTCTTTGATCTAATCCGATCTGATCTTATCCGATCACTTCAGCAGGACATTGGGGAATTAACAATAAGCAGCTTTACCACAAGTGTTTAATAACTCAACACAATCTCCTTATGGCTCCGAGCTGCTCATGTTCTCATCCAGTCAACGGCTCGCGGTGTAACAGATTGGACATCCCTCTGAACCTGAGGAATTTTCATGCACTGTGAAACTAATCGGTTCAAGTTCCTTCATAAATCACACAAAGCAGATTTCAGCATCTTAACAAATTGAAAAAAAAAAAAAGGGAAAAAGGAATAGGGGGAGGAATTTATCCACTGA
This sequence comes from Oenanthe melanoleuca, assembly GCF_029582105.1. Lineage (NCBI taxonomy): Eukaryota > Metazoa > Chordata > Aves > Passeriformes > Muscicapidae > Oenanthe > Oenanthe melanoleuca. The sequence goes on from NC_079362.1 coordinate 40,987,667, forward strand.
GCTAAGGACTTGGAAGGGGCACGAGGAGGGGAGGAGGTATAATCTAAATTCTGTCATCTTATTTAATGTGTTTCTCATCTGCTTAACTTTCACAAGCATAAAATAATTCAGGCAGACTAAAGCTTTACAACCCTTCAAGCCCACACTGACCTTATTTTTTCTCCCTGTGTGATGGAAAACATGTGGTTGCTGCAGCAGTTGCATTATTTTCTCCCTGTAAAAATCCCTGAGTTTGCTGTTGGCATGAAATTAGGCAGGTAGCAACATAGCACACAGGCAGGGTATTTTAACTTCCCATTGCAGGTGGCTCCTAACAGTGAATGGATGAGGAGATGGGATGCCGTGATGCTGACAGGAGAATCAAGGTTACTATTTCAAAATTCAAAATCATATCCAAAATGTATCCAGTGTGAGGACTGTTTAGCCCTTACACCTTTTCATGTCTCAGTCCTCCAGACAGAGTTTTATTTCTACTTTCTACATACCAGAAGGAGAATCATGGCCATTAACATTTTGGTTGTCTAACTCTAAACAGAATCAGAGAATTAGCTAAGTTGGAAGGGACTGAGAAGAATAATTGAGCCCAGCTCCTGACCCTGCACAGCACCCTCGAGTCACACCATGTGTCTGAGAGAACTGACCAAACACTTGAACTCTGTCAGGCTGGGGCTGTGACCACTGCCCTGGGAAGTTGTTCCATGCCCAAACACCCTCTGGGGTGAAGAACGTTTTTCTAACATCCAGCCTGAGCATTCCCTGACAGCTTGAGATCATTCCCTCTGTTACTGTCACTGGGCACGGGCACCACAGGGGAGAGATCAACACCTGTCCCTTCTCTTCCCTTCTTGAAGAAGATGTAACTGTGATGAGATTCCTCTCAGTCTCTTCTTCTCCAGGCTGAGCAGACGAAGCAAGGCTTCCCCTCGTGGCCCTTCACAATCTTTGCTGTCCTCATTTGGATGCTCTTTAACAGTTTCACATCTTTCTCATATTGTGACACCCACACCAGCCCCCAGCACTGGAGGTGAGGCTGCCCCAGCTCAGAGCAGAGCAGGACAATCCCCTCCCTTGCCCAGCTGTGATGCTGTCCCTGATGTCCCCAGGACAGGGCTGTCCCTCCTGGCTCCAGGGCACTGCTGGCTCAGGTTCAGCTTGCCACTGACCAGGACCCCCAGGTCCCTTTCCATGGCACTGCTCTCCAGTATCCCATTGCCCAGTCTGTCTATACATCCAGGGTTGCCCCATCCCAGATGCAGAATCCAGCACTTTCTGTCGTTGAACTCCTCATGGTTGGTGATGCCCAGACCCCTGATTTGTCAAGGTCTCTCTGCAGGGCCTCCCTGCCCTCGAGGGATCAACAGCTCCTCCCAGTTTTGTATCATCTGCAGACTTGCTCAATATTTCTTCCAGTCCGTTTCGCTGGCTGTGCTTTCATCATTTTCAGTATCTACATGAAAAATCTTCTCCACAACTTTAGGTTTTGTGATGACACCAGCTACCTCTTTGAGCATGCTTGCGTGAATGTTGTCATGCCCCGTAGATGTGTGGGGATTCAGCCGAAGCAGTCAAAAAGATTCCACTAGTCATATGTTGGAACCAGGTCTTTTGGACTCATGAAGAAGGCCTTCAAAAATCTTGCAGTTTTGTTGTACAGCCAACTCATGTGGCCAATGCCTTTGGGATTCAATCAAGCAAGTTTAGCATTTATCCAATGCTTAAAAATTAAGTTCACTAAATCCTTTTACAGTTGTGAAGAGCCTTACACAGTAAACAAAAAGTATTAAAAATACAAACATACATATCAAGTTAGATTCACCTGGAAAATATCTAAACCTGTTTTCAACAGTTTTGTTAGGGTTTTAAGGAGACACGGAAGGTGTTTGATAATTGGTTTTTTCTGCCAACATATTTGGTAGAATAACCTGGCTTTGTAATATGGGTTCTAAATAGTACCAACTGTAAATGTAGCCATTAATTTTATGGTTTCTTTGGAAAGCAGTCATCTACTGTCAGAAAGCTCCTTGCTGTATTTCTTAACACTTCAGGTTACTCTACAGAATGGCTATAAATGAGTATAGATGTCTAACCAAAGTATCTCATATTGCTCAGATCTTAGACCAATTAGAAATTCTAAAATTATTGAAGATGCAGTTCATTTTCAGTTAACATATTTGAAATTCCATTTTTAAATTCTAACACAGTTATGATCTTCAAATACAATTCAATTATTCTCTTACATTATAAAAATTTATAAAAGAACAATGTCGCTTATAAAGAACAATCAAAGTATCTCCATAAAGGATTTAAGGTCAATGACAAATTATTATATCTGTAGTCCAATCAAGAAGCATTAAGGAAGGCTTGAAGGCTACGTATGTCTGGTTGAATTCATCTGAGTCTTTGAAATTATGGCAATAAATTGAAAAATCATCTATAAATAGAGTTTTGTTTGATACATATGGAATTGCTTTCCACCTATGAACATTGTTTCTTGTCTGGTTAATGCCGTGGGATTACCATGTAAGGGACCTTTAACTTCTCTTTCTTGCTCAGTAGCAAGCACCAGCCACCAGAGACTCCTTTACTCAGTATTTACTCAGCTTTCATGTTAAATAGTGATGATGGCAAAGTCAAGGACTACTTTGGTAAGAGTTATTATGTGTTGATCATTAGAAAATCAATCATAGTAACCAAAAAACATTGTGGGCTATTCCTAGATGATTTCTGGAAACCAGTCCAAGGAAGAAACAAAATCCAGTGTAGCTTCTTAAATTAATTTAGATGGAAATATTTTCCTAGCAATTAAGCAATATTTATAGAATTGATATACTATGCAGCTGCTCCAATAGGGGGGCTAATTCTGTTGCTGTTGTTCTTGGAGTTCACTGAGATTTAATATTGATTTATGCCATTTACTCCTAAAAATTTCCAGAAATGTTTCATTTGACAGCTGGATTTTTCAAAATTCAACAATTAACATGGCTGACTTGTGTACGTGATCATATGAAAAACTCCTTTCACTATCCTTCTTCATCCAAACATCCACAAAAAGGCCACTAAACTTGGAAAATAATTCTGGAAAATATTGTTGTATGACTGCCAGTTTGAGGCTTTCATGACAATGGCTTAACATTTTTCAATAAAACAGTTTTTTCAGAATGCTTGTTTGATTGGACATTGTTGTGTCACAGGAAGAACAAAAGTTAATTTTAATGAACTTCTGATGTAATAGCCTTTGCAAAGCTATTTCTTCTCTTGCCATCACAACTGCTGTGGTTCTTTAAAGCCTAAAGCCCAATAAGATTGGGTAGCATACCTGTTGTACCAGGTGCTGGATTGTGGTTCTGTAGACAGTTTGATTTGTGAACCTTGTGGTTTTGTGAAACCAGAGCATGGAAACCTGAGAAAAGCCAGCAGCTCAGCAGGAATGTTGGAGACCTCAAGAATGAAAGACTGAACTGCTGTTCATGTGACTTCCATGTTTCATGGAAGAACTGAACCACAAACTTCTTCTGTGTTCATATTTTCTACACAAAATATTTATATTCTAATTCAAAAATAGTATGGATTATTTCTGTGGGTTTTTTTTTTTGTTTTTTTTTTTTTTTTTTGTTTTGTTTTGTTTTTTTTTGTTTGTTTGTTTTGGTTTTGGTTTTGGTTTTGGTTTTGGTTTTGGTTTTGGTTTTGGTTTTGGTTTAATTAACCTATCTATTTTACATTCCAGAAACTGAACTCTGTTTAGTCATTTTGGGGCTTAGCTTTTATTTTTGAAAAATTCCAGGGAGACAGAAATGCTGATTTTTCAACACTATGTTTGTAAATGTTTGATGCAGCATGACTCCATGGTTATGTCACTCTTACGTCTTTCAGAATCATAGTAATCAGATCTTGTTTGGTATTCCCATGAAGGACAGTAATGGGAATGGATGCTTGCCTATAGCTGGCTTCCCTCTTGGCTTACTACAAATGGGAGGAAGGAAGACCCAGAATTCTGCCTTAGTGTGAGAGCCAAATGTTACTTGGAGCATTACACTCCAAAATTATACCAAGGTTAAAGACATCAGTCTGTGGGTAAATCTGCATACTTAGCTGCACAGGATGACCTAAAGATAAGAAACACACTCTGTTTATAAAGCTGATTTATCAGAGAATGTGGAGAAAGTATAAATGTTTAGACCTTTATCATGCTCATTACACAGTCTCTTGGTATTGAAGAGAAATATGTCAGGATAAAGACTGTGACTGACAGTCAGTACTCTAAAACAAAGTAACTTTAAAGCCTATTAGTCATTGTAGAGATCCTCTTTGTATAAAGTAGTGTAAGAGTAGGAAAGAAAATTAAAGTTCTTCACAATTTTTTACCATTTTCTGTTCCTACTTCCAAGACCAAGTGCTTTTACTGCACTAACAAAACAAACTTTTATATGGATACATTAAAAATAAATAGATCCCTAACAATTTTTTGTATAAGATTAAGGCTAAGAGAAAATCACAGATAGCAGATATCAGTCATAGCTGTTTAATGCCCATCTAAAGACAATTCAGATATCTAAGGATGCAAAGCGTATGAGAAATGAGTGCAGAAGTGTTAAGTGTTTATCCAGTTGCACTGACTTTTTCCAGAAGCTTTTTGGCCTTCATCTATGGCTACACACTAGTGTATTGCGATGGACAGGGCAAATCATGAACTGCAAAGCACGAAGCAGTGACATACAATGAGATTAGAGATGGAACTGAATGGGTGCAGTGCCATCACCTCCTTGCAGCACAGCCTGTCAGCAAGAAGGTTATCTTGCAAGGTACCACATTGTGCTGTGTTGGCACCGCATCTTTGATAGCACAGGTTCTCCTTTCATAGCTTACTATCTCTCCATATGAAAGTAATAGGGTATAAAGCCCAATAATAATTTCTGTTCTGTATCAATAAAAATACATTTTTTATAATGTAAAGTATCATTAAATCATACTTTCTTCAAAACAGAATACTAGTCTTGTCAATTGCTTTAGTTTTAGAAATACAGAACTGTCATTTAAGACATTTCCTCCTTTCAAGGTTGCCAAATAGGCACTTTCAAAGAGCATACATTGTAACTAGGCAATGAGTACCTAAAACCTAAACTCAAAGAAGCAGGTCACATCACAAATGGTAGTGAATTGTACTTAGGACTTAGCTCTGAGTATTTAAGAAAAACATGAACTATGCCACTACTTTTCAAATCTTTTTCTCCATGCCAGGCTTGGACACGCAGAGTACTATGTTATGTTAGTTTATATTTTCATTTTTCACTGCTGACATCAGTAAGCTCCTATGTTCTCAACTGAGGCATTTACCTGGTCAGACAGTCCAAACTTCTTTAGTCTTTAAAAGGACAGAAGTTATGGTACTTGGGTGTTAGTCTAATGCCTATATGGTTATCTAAGCAAATTATTTGGGAGTTGTAGGCCAGATCTTTTTAAAGGTGTCTATATGCCTAAAAATATGGTAAAAATAACCACATCCTACAGGGATCTTGCAGTGACAGAATTACTCTATCTAAATGTCTACAGAAAGGTTAGTCTCCTATGTTTTCCATATAGACAGTAGACAGAGGCAACTCTAGATTCATTCCTTTCACTTTTTTTGGCAATAATTTAGATGAGTTATATTTTAAAAGTTCACTCCATCATCCCTCAGAGGTTCCTAGCTAAGACTCTGACACTTGCACCATAAGCTAACTAGGGTGAAATTCATCTTCCCCTTGGTGCATGCTTGCATCACTTGATATAAAAGAAAATCTACAAATCACTGTGTATGAATCCTGCTGTGCTTACACACTCTAAAATTCTGAGTCTTTGCACACCAGGTAAAAAATTGTTTCTACTCTACAGTGTCCATAGTTAGAGTACTTTCAAAGTCCACAAATTATTACAACCCATTCTTAACATCAAATACTGCAAAAAGCCTTCACTCCTAGCAGACTGCTGCTATGCATATGTAAAAAGGCATACTGTTATTAAAAAAATTGCTTCCCAAATGAAAGCCACAAATTGGAAAAGAAGACTTTAAAATAAAAGTGTGTACATTTTGTCTGTTTTTGAAATATTGCCAGACTAAATCATTAAGTGCGGATCTGGTTGCACAAAGTCTGCAAAATCCAACCACAAAGCCACCACACCAAGGCTGTTGTGCCAAACAAAACACAGCAAACTAGTTATGGTCAATAAAATCTCTAAATCAAATAAATGTTCTTCATGCTTAGAACACTTCCTGATGTCAGGGAAAATACATATGAGTTTTCATAGATATGGGGAAGAGTATCGATTTATTAGTTAAAAAAAAAAAAAAAAATCACAATTCCAGATCGAAAAAACAGAAAGGCCGGGTAATCCTTTATCCATCTTTGTAGATTTTTAAAGGTTAAGTTTGCATCACTCAAGGTACTCACAGGCATAAGGTTACTGTTAGAGTCCCAGATCTTCTTTTGTGATGTAATTTGGAGGTAGGCATTATAGGAGGTAGGAATTATAAGCAGTTCCACTGAATAGTTTGTTTGAAGATACATACATATATTTGTGGGTGTGAGATTTGGGGAGAAGGCACACAGGCTCACACCTGAGAAAGGAATGAGGTGATCTTAATGTGCCATGATTTATAACAGAAGTACATGGTGCATTTTCAAAAGACAAGCATTTCCTATTTCTCCAATAAAAACACATGCCACTGAGAGAGCAAGAAAACTATTTTGCAGGTATAACTGTGTTGGGCTGACCCTGGTGAGCAGCAAAGCACCCACACTTGCTCACTGCCCCCTGCCCAGTGGGCCAAGAGAAACAGCACAAAAACTAAAATCAAGAAAACTCATGGGTTGAGGAAGAAAACAGTTTAATAAATTAAAGAAAGACAAAAAACAAGTGATGCAAAGGTAATCAGTCAATCACTACCTCCCACAAGCACACTGATGCACAGCCACTCTCTGAATAGCAGGTGTTCCAGAAAACATAGGACCCTCAAACAACACTTTCTTCTGCTGCACCAGCTTTAATGCTGAGCATGACAATACATGGTGTGGAATACCCCTTTGGCCAATTTGGGTCAACTGGTCTGACAGTGACCATTTCTAATTTCTTGCTTGACCTCAGCCTACTCTCTGTGGAGTTAGAGAAAGAAAAAAAAGAGAAAGCCTTTATATTGTGCAAGGACTACTTTTGTAATAGACAAAATAATGGTGTGTTTTCAACAGTGTTTTAGTCCTAAATACAAAGTAATGCTTGCTAACAAGAATGTTGGCTCCATCCCAAGCCAGACCCATACAAATTTACATGGCATACTGTGCAATGTGTTCAAATAATTTCTATCTATAATAACCAGCATCCAGTTGCATTACTTTTATCAGCAATTGTTACTACGTGTCATACAATATGTCACACTCAAAAGGACTCTGGTTTTCTTCAGAGCAATGATACTAGAAAAAACTTCTTCAAAATACTGCTTTGCAATAGATAAGCCTTTTATCAGTTTGTTTCAAGGATTGCTGCCTGTTACCCAAACTGTAATGATTAAAGGACTGTATTACATTAAACACTGCATCTGTCTTTCTTTGGTCAGCTTCAGGAGCACAGACAGCAACGTTTTCCTCATTTGGAAAGGAAACTGAGCTCTCTATTCACCTTCTTGCAAAATTCCTGTTCCTGGCAGTCAGAAAGTTGACCTTAATACCTAACCAAGACTTCAAAATGGTTAACAGATTTTTGTGTTGGAAGTGACTGGTAACAGAAAGTCTACAATTAAGACAACCTTCTTCAGAAAGCTGTTTGCTATTCTAGCCTCAGTAATCAAGGATGTAATTTCAAATCAAGTTCTTGATGATTCTTTTATAATTTTATGCATCATCACAGGTCCAAAAACAAACTAATGATAAAACAGTTTTGTTAAGCAAAATTAATTTTATTGGAAAATTCATGCCTCTAGTCCCGCCTCCCTCCACAACCCAGACACACAGATGCTGCCTTTTTTGTATACTGACTTAGTAATTCAGAAAGCATAGACTTTGTGGGTGATTATATTTTCACCTTGGGAAAGAAATAATTAAAGACTGACTGTACTTTTAAAATTATTGTGCTTGATTCTATAAGCCTTTTTAAACCTCTGAAAGAAGGATTCTTACAGAACCAAATAAGCTTCCATAGGCAGGAATTTGGAGGATCGGGCTTTACTGGGTGAGTAGTTTACACATGCATGGTACAAAGATCTATTAACATTTCTTAAAAATCTTCAAAGAATTAGTGACCAAACCAGACTTTTGCAAGCTCCAATGAAATATACACTACTACTTTATTTTAAGGATGAAACTGCTGACGAACAGGAGATCAAGCTGTTTTAGTCAAGTTAATTTAATCATACAGCAGTGATCCTTTTACCATCTTCAGGTAGATAATTATGAAAAAAGGCTGCTATTGCATTTTTTAATATGAAAACCTGAAAAAGTTTGCTTTTTCAAGTTGCCTTTTTCAAGAAAAGTGATGAAAATGCTTGTGAAGCATAGTAAAACTGCATGGTGCTTGGAACATAATTCCCACAAGACTTTTAGTGTTTTTGACTTCTTTTTGCCTTCATCTTAAAAAATATAAATTATATAAATATTTATGAACTGAAAACCTGAACAAAAAAAAAATGAGGATCTGATCTGCCAAAATATTCAAATTAGTCCTTATTCCTCTGGTTATCCATCCATATGTTGTGTGTGTTGTCTTTACAGTGGTTTCTATTGAATGGTCATTTTGATTTGAAAGTAAGAATATTTCTGAGGAAATCTGTGGCCAATTTTCTATTAAAAATCTTCAGATTCAAAAGGGAAATGCTACAGTGAGGAGGAAAACCATCTATTTTAATGCAAATGCAGTTTTACCCATCAGAGAATTGCAATGGATATTACATTAATGGCACAGTAAAGGCCGCTATATCTCACCTGCACATGATTGCAAGAAATTATTTTGTGTGAGCACATATCATAAATGTTCTTCAGAGGTTAGTAAAATTCATATAGTTTTAAGCACATCTTGTACCTGCAACCCCAAAACAAAGCCTGTTCCTTTGCAACCAGAGTTTCTCTATTCACGAATTTAGTCCTCTGCATAGCTTGCACAAGATACACAGAGACTTTACACAAACTAATGCAGCCTATTTTTAAAATAATTTCAAATAAGGTGTGTTTTAAAAATAGTTTGTGTAAGCATATAATGTGCAGTTAAGTGATGAAGTAAATGAGAGAACCTTTCAGGGAAGATTCATTAGAAAACCTGAGGTGGACAACTTTCTTGAATACCTGTTTCCAAAACATTACAAACTACAATCTTCTTCAACTAGCTAATTCTATAAACAAGAGTCTATTTTAAATCAACCATGTCAAATGCTGATTTCTTATAATCTGTAGAAAACAGAGCTAAGGATTTATCTTGAAATTCCTCTTCTGAGGAAAAAAAAAAAATCAGAAAACAATGAGTACTAATATTTTTTGCATAACCCTAAATACATATTCTGTCATCTTAAGTTTGTCCTTATGTCTATTGAAATTGTACCAGAGGGGAAAAATGTGGTTTGGTAAAGTTATTTCATTTGCTGCTTTGCAAAAATTAAGAGAGGTAAAGAAATATTAGTAATTAACTTTTTCTGCAGTATATTGAAGTATTTAGTGGCTCATAAACTTCTAGACAAGTAGAACTGCAATGGAAAACTCCTGGGTCTGTTGTAATCTCCCTTTTGTTTGTGGAGGGAAAATAATTCAAATTACTTTCAGTAGGAAGAATTGCTTGCACATTTTTCTGCAAACTTCGATCATTCTGTATGAGGTGGTATTGTGATCCTGTTCATCATCTGGACTAAACTTAAATGACTGCAATGTTTTTTTTGATTCCTGAGTGAAGGGAATTATGTGTAAATCAGCCCTCTAAGGAATCCATAGATATTGCAAAGTATTTTTGCCCCATTATTCCAATGCAATAACTTCCCTGCTGTTACTTTAGACATTATAAATAATTTTAGTTTTTTTACAGTAATTGGAAACTTATGCAATTTTGTGGCTTAATATTGCATATGTAAATATAGGCTAATTGAAATTTCCAACTAATAAATGTTCCTAATATAATATTCATAAACCCAGGATATTTCATACAAATATTTGGCTGCCTATGAGACATCTGAATTAAATTTCACTTTGACTTAAAAAAAACAACCTTTCATTTTATTGAATTAGGCTTAAAATGTCATACTAGACATTGGAAAAGTGAATGAATTCACACAGAAGCATTAAGACAACTATAATATCAGAAGATGCATAATCATAGTGTTATTCTTCAGTCTTGTTAGCAATTTGTACCATAAAAATTTACCTCCAGAACAGAAACTGCAATGATTGGTGGTGGCAAAACAGAATCATATTTTTCATGTCAATGTTTTAAATTTTGTTACTGTTTCATGGTTACCTCTTGCATTCAAAGTTATTTTTCAGCTTGCTCATGGTATACTGCTGCTCACAGCTTCACCAGTAAATTCGCTAATCGAAATAAGAATTATTTAAAAATAGGAACAAAACCACATGAAGCTGTAAGTCCATTGCACTCTTTTGTACACTGTATGCTTAGGAAGAAGCACTGTTTTGTGACAACCATCAGGCAGCTTTATCAATGAGCAGAAAAAGCCACTAACACTCTAAACACGAATGCACCCTGTTGCTTAAGACAGCCTTTCCACCACTGCCCACAGGCAGCTGGTAACTGCAGGTGTCTCCTCCACACTGACAGCTCCAGGTAACAGGGCTCAGAGCTTCTGCAAAAGAAGTAGCTGAAATAATAATTTCAGCTGGGTGAATAAGACATTAACCAGACAGCTGAAAGCTTGAATGGGGTAGAGGAACAAAAATTAGTGCAAAGTGGAGTCATATTTGTGTCAATAGTGTTAATTCTAAAGCAAAATGACAACTGTGGCATAGCTTTATGCATGTTTCCCTGTTGTTTCTCGTGTCAAATGTGTTGAAAGGTGATACAGATCCTACAGTATTAATGTAATTATAAAAAATATTTAAAGGCACCTGCCAGGGATCTTGAAAGCTCACCTGTGAACAAAGAGCATATGGTTTTATAAACACTCTCTATATTCTCTGAATGACTTGAAGTATCTGATTAGTAGGTACTTTTAGTGAGCTGGCCTTTGACATCTCACTGGGAGGTGTAACATGGCTATCTGTGACTTTGCAATGGCACAATACTTCTGGTCATGAACCCACTGGTGTTTCTTTCCCATACCACATCAAGAAAATGGTGAAGAATTATTTGTCTTTTCTCTGAAATGCTTTCTGTGACTGAATTCTCTCAATTTGATCTGTTGCCACCTCTCAGGCCGCAGAAAAAATTAGACTTACATCTGTACAGACATGCAGATTGTGTCTGTGTACACAGATCTTTTTCACATCCTTCTTCCCAAATAGCCTGACTTTTTTTTCTCCTTAATGCACATGGCTTTGAGATGTCAGATATCTGCCATAAGCTGAAGACTTGCCCAAGCCAAATCTGGCTAACAAATTAGTTAGCATGTGTTTCTACTACATATGCCATTGGCTTAATTAGGTTTAATTAAGAAGTGCTTATGTCTATTGAGAGGACAATGGCTATCTAGTGAAGGTTTGTTTATTTCCAACATATGGCATTTTGGTGAATGATTGTTAGAACAACTATAATGAAGCATTTAAAAGAACTTGTTCAATTCAGACTTGGAACACTAAAAAGATTTTTCAGATGTCTGCACAGTTCTTATTTCTTTGAAAACGGGCTTGATGCTTCTTTCAGGTTGTTGTGACCTAAAGAGATGGGAGGTGGGAAGAAACTGTCATAAAATTGCATTATTTCAGCAAAATCTTGCATATAATACAACAGAGTAAAAAAACCTGAAAGCACAACAGTATTATTGAAAAATAACATCATTTAAAAAAACTTGCTAAAATTCCTCCTTTGTATCCTAGTGCAGTTACGTATGCTCTAGAGTTTATGGTGATTAACCAAAGAAACAGGATCTGCATTTCAAAAGACACAGACATTTAGCATTAACGTTAGGTAACTTGTAAAGCAGGATACAATTAGAAATGTATACTCATGGACTCTATAGAAGCACAGACACTAACAATAGTTAAAAAGATTTGCCACAAAAATTTATCTAAGAGAAAAAAAGCAAATCCCACATAATAAAAGATGCTGGTCTAAGCAAACATGGACTTTGTAATATAATGCTTTTTAATAGGATTGGCCAGCAAAAGCACAAATTCAGAACAATAGTTTGCCATTAAAGTTAATCTTCTGATCCAGGGTCGATGCTGACAGTATTTCTGTCTGGATTTTAGCTAGGAGCTCATTGGCAGTTTAACCTCCTCTGAATAAAAATCCTTATTCTTTCATGGAATTATCTTGAATTTTGCTGGAAACAAAGCTCTTTCCTTTTATTACTTCTTTGAATTCTTGTTTTCAGGCCTGTACTTGCAAACCAACAATGGAAAAAAAGAGCCACACCAGTCCTGGCACCCCTTTGGCATAAAGTGGTATGCAAACTGAATTTACAGGCTTCTGAGAAATTGCCTTGTAAACGGACATTTCCAGGATGAAATTTTCATTTTGAATTAGGATTCTTAGCATCAATCCCATCTCTAATATTACTGAGGGGACTCTCCACCATTCTCTTCCTCACCCCTCAGATAAAGAATGATAGATCTCTTATTTTTGGGCAGCTTTCATATCTCCTTTTTCCCTGGAGGAGTCAGGACCAGGAGGTTATTCTATACAACTTCATGTCATTGCCAGAGATGGGGGAAAGCAAATTTCTTCCAGAGAGAAGGATCCCTCTAATTGAGTAAACATGGCAAAGGGAGCACAGGAGTACCCCACTTCCAAGCAATCACTTGGGAATCGTTCACCTATCCTGTAGATTTCATTATTGACTGTGTTGTTGTTACTGCTCCCATTCTTACCTCATTGCTGTTTCCAGTAAATTGGTCCTATCTCAACCCATGATCTTTGTACCTTTTGTGTCACCAAGCTCTCCTCTTCAGCATGCCACAGGGAGAGAGGGGAGAAGGTGAAGGGGTGAGAGATGTAGAAGCACCATTTGTAAACCACTACAGAGACAAATAAGATATATCAATTGTGAGGGACTGCATGGTTCAGGGCTGTTGTAATAGAACAAATACTCAGCCAATTTAAAGTTGAAGTGTGGAAAAAGACAGATCAAAAGTCCTCTGTGATCACTTCTGTGAAAGTGTTTTATCAGTATATAATTTATAAAGAAATGTCACAAAACCTCTAAATCATTGATATTTAACCAAGACTGGCAGAACCAGATGGCATTTCTGATTCTTGTTCTAAGAAAATATTATGAAATACACAGAGTGTGTAAAAGCTCACCAAATTAAGTTTGATAATGCAAGCAATATGCTTTCAAGGGGAAAAAGGCAGAACTATTTTTGACTAATTTAAATGCTGTTACTTAAATATAGCTTGTAGGACAAAGTTGATTTAAATCTATCCACAGTCCTTCAGTACCTGGATGATTTGCATGAACTTCACATACTCAGGGCAAATGCAGCCTTAGTACAACTCCATAGAAACCAGTGATATTATATCTCTTACTGAATTTGATTTCAGTATA